>NW_007579425.1:45137-49928 GCF_000690725.1 Stegastes partitus | reverse complement strand
AAATAAATCACATTCTGGACCTTAAGGATGAGAATGTCCTCATTAAAAAATAAAATAAAATAAAAAAATCTCTATAAAACTAGTTTATATTATTTTAAACTTTGACCTTAAACAGTTTTCCCCCAACATCAGTCCTGATCAGAATTATAAAACCTCCTCATTTTCCTGATTTCAACCTTTTAAATGGCGCCTCGTTTACATATTTTGTTGCTTTTAATAAAGAAAAAATGAAAAAGAAATAGATTTATTTTCCATTGGATGAGGAGATTCATTATTATCAGAGCTGGATGTGTTAATAATTAACGAGTTTTATTTTCATCAAAAGACAAAAATGTTTTGTTATTGTTGTTTTATAAAAACTTCCATAATGCATTATATTTAAACTTTCACTCATCAGTTCATTAACTTTCATGACTTTAAACACTTTAAATTCCAGTTTGTTTACATTCTGACACTTTTGTTAAAACAGCCATAAAATATTGTTTATTATCTTCTGCTTTTATTAAATTAGATTTTTAGCTATTTGTCCTGGTTATAACGATGAAATAATCGTTTATTTCTGAGGAATTTAACCCTTTAAATGCCCTTTGTTTGTTCATATGATGTCACTGTTGTGTTTTTGTTGTTTTTAAAAAGCATAAAGATAATTATTTTTATTAATTAGTGGTAAATAGATGTGGTATTAATTAGCAACGCTTCAGACTTTTAATAAAAACAAAGTTAAGGACCATAAAGACAAAAAAACATGTCATCAAACTGATAAATATTTAGATTATTTTAGTTTTTAACCAACATCAGTCCTTTTAAAAAAAAATGTAATCCTTTAAATGCCGCTTTGTTCACATGTTGTTTTTAATGATTTATTGTCCATATTAAAGCAGTAAGATGATTTTATTTAAAACATTTTTTTTAAATTATCACAGGCTGGGATGTGTCAGTAATTAACAATTATTAATTATGATCATGCAGATCATGTGCAGAAAAAAACAACAAAAAAACAAAACAAAAGATTCCCTTTCAGGACCTTAAAGACTAAAATGCAGTTTAAATCCAGTTTGTTTACATGTTTAATGTTTTTAATCAAAGAAAACTTTAAAAAAAAAAAAAAAAAAGATTTATTTTTCATATTAAGGCAGTACGAGGATTTTATTTTTATTTTTCTATTATCACTGGGATGTGTCAGCAATTAATAATTGTTCATTATGATCATTGTTTGTGCACTTTCAGGACCTTAAAGACAACAATGCAGTTTACAGGTTGTTTACATGATGTCACGGCTGTTTGTTATTATTATTATTATTGTTTAAAAACCCAAATACATGATTTAATTTATAATAAAAGCACCAACTTTGTGTCTGACTCCTACAAATGGATCAAACACAAATCATGTCCACCTTTTATTTTGCATTAATGCTCCTTTAAGCACCAGAACCAGAACCTTTCTGTTGTTCTGCTCGGTGTTCAGGTTCCTCTGTGACTCTCCTCCTGTTCTTATGTAATGATTTCATCCACCGGTTTGTTTCCGCTGCGTTAAAACGCCCACGCAGGCCGAAGCCGAGGCTCACGCTTCGACTTGTCAGGAGTGATGACGAGTCGGACGGCTGAGGAGCAGCAGAGTTGAGGTGAGGAGACGAGGAGACGAGGAGACGAGGAGACGAGGAGACGAGGATTAGTGGTGACGGCTGACGACGCTTCAGCAGGAACACGGCTTCAGATGTAACAACAACAACATTAATTTTAATGTTGAGTGATTTTGGGGAGTTTTTAAGTCATTTTTAAGTCTTTTTCTACATTTTTTGAAGCATCTCAGACAAACTTTACGTCATTCTGCAAATTTACAGTCGATTCAGGTCATTTTTTGGTCGTCTCGAGTGTTTTAGAGTCAGTATTCAAGTGATTTTGGACTGTTTTCATGTCATTCTGAACAAGTTTTTTTTTGCAATTTTGGACAGTTTTTGAGTTATTTTGAACAATTTCAGTGTCATTTTGTACATTTTTTGAAGCATCTTGGACAAACTTGGTGCCATTCTGCAAATTTTCACTCAATTTGGATCATTTTTAGGTCATTTTGGATCATTTTTGAGTCTTTTTGCACAATTTTTGAGGCATCTTGGACAAACTTCATGCCATTCTGCAAATCTTCAGTTAATTCAGATCATTTTTTTTTTGTTTTGGATCATTCTTGAGTGTTTTAGAGTCAGTTTTCGAGTCATTTTGGGCTGTTTTCATGTCATTCTGAACAAGATTTTTGCAATTTTGACCATTTTTGAGTCATTTTGTACAATTTTTTAAGCATCTTTACAGTCAAATTTTAACATTTTTAGGTAATTTTGCGTTAGAACTCAGTGTTTTGGGGAGTTTTTGAGTCATTTTAAACAGGTTTTCTGTAATTTTGGATCATTTTTGGACAATTTAGAAACAATTTTCATCAGAAATTGCTCAAAGTGTCATGACAGGTGTCCAAATTACACCAAAATCATCCACAATGACAAAAACATGGAGAAAATTATTCAATATTTTATAAATTTCTTTTAAAAAAATGTTCAAAAGGACCAATAAACAACCTGGATTTGTGTTTAAGGTCCCGAAAGTGAGTTTTCTTTAAATCAGACGCTGCACAAAAAATGACTATAATTAATAATTGTTAATTACTGACACATTCCAGCCTCTGATAATTATATTAAAAACATTTCCTTCCTGCTTATTATATGAAAAATAAATCAGTTTTCAGGTTTCTTTCATTAAAAACAACACAACACGCAAACAGCCTGAATTTAAACTGCATGTTAGTCTTTAAGGTCCTGAAATGGAGGTTTTTGTTTGTGTGTTTTTGTAGTTTTTTCTCAAAGACGCTGCACAAAAAGTGATCATAATTAATAACTGTTAATTACTGACACATCCCAGCCTGTGATCATTTGAAAAATTAAATAAAAACCTTATTATATGGAAAATAAATCTTTTTTTGTTGTTTTTTTATTTCATTAAAAACAATAGAACATGTAAACAAAGTTAAAGGGTTAAAATCCAGATTATTAATGATTATTTGGTCGTGTTTTAATCAGGACTGATGTTGGTTCAAAAGTAACTCGACAAAAGTAGAAACTAATGTTAAAAAATTTTTAAAAACTCAAAGCAGAAAAACATACAAACGCTCCAGAAGTTCAGCCTGTAGTGGATTTTTCTACACGTTGTTTCCTCCGACATGTTCTAAAAACGTTCTAAACACGTTCTAAACACGTTCTAAACACGCTGCAGCAGGTTTGTACTGATTTAAAAACAACACAGACATGCGTGGAAGCTGCAGGACTGTTCTCTTTGCTCGGCATCGTGCTGCTGGATTCATCATTCCTGCGTTCTTTATCTCAGACGGAGCATCGCTGCTGCTCTCCGCCTCAGTTTTCTCATTTCCTTTCCTGCTCGTCCACCCATGACCTCTAATAACCTTCGCTCGCTTCGCTTTCTGTCCGACTCTCTGCTCGGCCTGCAGAGGATCCGTCCAGCCCACCTCTTCTTCTTCTTCTGCTTCTTCAGGGGATTAAATCCAGTAAAATCCTCTCAAACTGAGGAGCTGACCACCGCTGGAGTTAAACTCTGATCACAGCGACGAGAGCTTTAATCTGCAGATTCACACTGTAAAAAACTGTCATTTAACTCTAGTTTATGAGCAATTTGCTGGAAGTTTCTGCTTGTTTTGTTAAATTAATGATAATCTCTTGTAAAAAAAAAAAACTAACAAAAAAAACAAAAAAAAAATAAAAATGCATTAATTTATACGTTAACCTAAAAAAATGGACAAAACTGTGAATAACGTCCACATTAAAAATTTGAGTGTAAAATGAGACTATTTTTAATCGTATTTAATTCAGTAAATATATATATATGTATGTATAGTTTACAGATGTTTGTTGTTATTTAAAAGAAAAATAAATGTGTGTATATTAACGAATGAAAAATGGTTTTAATGATGATAGATTTCACAGATGTTCCCCATTTTGTTAAATGTTTTCTACTTTTCTTCTATTTCGTTTACTTCTGTATTTAAATTTGCTAAAAATACAACTATTTTACAAACATGTATCGTTATTTGAAAGTTACATTACGTCCACCAGGGATTTAAAAACGAGTTACTTAACAGTTTTTCTTGTTTTGTTAAATTACAGAAAATAATTATTTATTTACACATAAACAGTTTTTTTAAAAAAAAACAGACCAAAACTAAGAAATCTGTATTGTTAAAAATAGAAAATGACAATATTTATTACTGTTTTTAAATCAGGTTAAAAAAAAAATTTATTTGAAAGAAAAAAATGTAAACCGTTTTTATTTTATTATTTTTACAGACTCTACAGTTTTGTAAAATCAAAGGAGCGACTGTAATTTTTTGACATAGATTTTTTCAGTGTTGTTAAATTACAGATTATATCTGGTAAATTTACAGAAAAAATATTAATTTAAATGTTGGATGAAATCTGCCAAATCAGCCAAATTAAACCTAATTAACAGATGTTTGCTGTTTCTTCAGCGTTACAGTATTTTGTAGTTTTTTTACTACACTTTCCGGCTCCTTGTCGTCTGATTTTCTCCGTTTTTTTACCGGATAGTTTCACGTCCTTTCAGAATAAAGCGCTTCCTGTGGACCAGCCAGCCCTCCCTCCACCTCTGCCTCCTGTTTGTGGTGCCGGAGCTCCTGAACCAGCCGGAGGAGCTTTAATCAGCCGCCGGCGCCTTTCAACTGAGCAGCTTCTAAAGCAGATGAGAGCCCAGAGCCTCTGATGTGAAGCAGCAGCAGCA
>NW_007579425.1:23360-43563 GCF_000690725.1 Stegastes partitus | reverse complement strand
ACAATATCATGTATAATCTAAATCTACCAGATTTATTTAGATAATAAATATAAACACTCTGCAGAATTATACATAATATAAATGGTCCAGACTCATTTAAATAATACGGTTGAGACGTTTAAACACAGAATATTAATTTACCTGATTTATTTAAATATCAAGTTTTCATCAGTTTCTTTTTTCTCTTAAATTCCTGTTATGTTTTACTTTTTCTGTTTTATTATTATTTAGAATACTTAAATGAGGACTCTATCATGTGAATGTATTTTTTAAATATTTAATTTAAGGCCCTAAAATATTTGATGTAACACAAGTTTATTTTTAAGAAGCAGAAGAACCTACAATAAATATATATAATATAAATTTATCTGATGAATGTAAATATTAAACACAAGGTTCTACAGTATTCTACATAACGTACAGGAAACATTGAAGCAACGTCCCTGTGGGGGTGAATAAACTGCTCTCATATGATTCATGAATCGTCTCCTTCAAGCTGCTGTTCTAGTTTAAATCCACAGATGAAGTGATTTACTGCAGAGAAAACAGAGTCCATGTAGCTGTCGGCTGAAACCTCCACAGACTGACAGGATTCAGTCCTGAAGCAGCTTCTTATCTCCTGAAGTCACTGATCCAATCAAACGTGTTCTGTTGTTTCATTCTTCAGCAGAACCAGGCTCATGAACACAAACTGATCACTTCTCCTCAACTGAAAACTACTTTTACAGCAAAAAGACACAAAAACAAGAATAAAAACTGAAACTCCTTCAAAATAAAAGCCTCCAGCAGCAGCAGCCCGGTTCCCTGAACGCAGCCTGATCAACTTGTTGGTTCGGTTTTTATTTTCCGCGGCAGCGACACGAAAACGTTCCCGTGTAATCAGATTACATCAAAGATCGGTCAGGTACTCACAGTTTGAGGCTCCTGAGCAGCTGCACAGAAACAGTCCGCAGGTCAGTTCGAGTCACCTGGACACGGGAGCGACGCGCGCATGGTTCCGACCCACAACGGACAGGTGGGTCCTGGACGAACAGGTGAGTCCCGGGTGAACAGGTGAGTCCCGGGTGAACAGGTGAGCTCTCTGCTCCGTCTGCTCTCTCTCTGAAGCTCCCACTAATATATCAGCTGCCATGTGACAGGGTGATGCCTTCACGGCCGCCTCGGAAAGTCCAGGGATCACCCAGTGGGGGCTGCCTTCACGGTCAGTGTGGGAAAGAAATAAAGAAAAGAAAAGAAAAGGAAAGAAAAGAGAAGAAAAGAAAAGCAAAAAAAAACATCGATAAGAAACTGCAAAAAGATATTACATAAAATATATTTTCTGACTAACTTTAATAATAAAATCTTTTTTTTTGCTATTGTAAATATACATATATTTTTACCAACTTAAACATTACATTTATGCATATTATTACTTTTTATTAGTAGTAGTAGTATTACTATGTAAATTACTAGTATTATTATTTATGAATAATAATAATAATAATAATAATAATAATAATAATAATAATAATACAGATATTTATTACTAACTTAAATAATAAAATCTATTATTTTTATTTTTTTATAATTGTAAAAAAAAAGTTAACAACTTAAATATTACATTTATTCATATTATTCCTGTTTATTATGAGTGGTAGTCGTAGTGGTGGTGGTATTATTATTATTATTGTTATTTTTATTATTATTATTATAATTATTATTATTATTATTATTAATAATTTTATAATACATTTTATTAATTAGATATTAATATAATTGTGATTCAACTATTTTCATTATTAAGATTCAAATAATCACATTTAATTGTTATTATTATTATTATGATCTTCATTATGTAAAATATTTTTACTAACTTAAATACATTTATTCATATTCACATTATTATTATTTACACTTTTATTCATATCTCCTCAACAATTTCCCTGAGGTTTGCACCAAAGGTTTCAATAAAGTTCTATTCAATTCTATTCTAATAACAATCTTTGTTAATTGTTTACAATATTATCTAGAAGTTAAAAAAAACGTTTGTAGATGAATCTGTGTTCAGGTTGAGGAGTGGATGCTTTAACGACTTTCTAAAGCTACAGAAACAAGAATACAACAGTAAATATGGGAATAAATTCTATTTCCTGCTCTGTGTTGGTTTAATGTGAACCAACAGTGACATCTGGTGGTTGAATGGAGGAAACACCTGAGCTGAGCTGCAGGTGGAACTTTGAACGAGGTCAAAACCTTCATTTGTAAATTAACTTTAACTTTATTGATTCATTTGTTTGGTTTAAACCTGAATAATTAAGTTTGTCAGGTTAATAAGGGTGATGTATAAAACAGTGTTTCATGTGAAAATATTCAATGTCAATTTATTTTAAAACATTTTTATATTTTGTGAAAAATCAGCAGCCGTCAGATGATTTATTTTGGGTTTTTAGCAGTTGAAAAATCAGAAATCGGTGCCACATGAAGCACAAGAATTTCCTGTTTCCTTTGTTAACTTATCTTATCTTCTATGTTACATCTCCTCGACACATAAAAACTACTCATGTTCATGCAAAATCCAAAAAAATGAAACAAAAATGAGTAAATAATGAAAAATAAAAAGCTCAAACTGCTGCGAAGCTCCAACGTTTTCTTATTTATTGCACCGAAAATGTCTTAAACTGTGAAATAAATGCGAGAACGTTGGAGCCCTGCAGAGTTCGGCCTTTAAATCTGCTTCAAAACTCAAATTTATCAAAGTGTTTTTGTCAGAAAAAGACTGAAGCAGCAGTGAGTTAATGATCCCTGAAATGTTTTTATTTTTTTTTCCCTGCACAGTAATTTAAAAAAATAAAATAAAAAACAGCTCTTGTGTCATTATCTGGAGTCCAGCTGTGCATGACGGATGACGGCAGCGTCGGATTCTGACAAACGGAACCAGAATTTATTTGCAGCTGAGTTCCAGTTTAACGTCATCAGTGATTTATAGGCTTTAGTTCTGTCTTCCTGCATGTGGAGCCAAAGTTTAGAAACTCATGCAAAAAGCAACAAAACAAACAGCGACACCTGCTGGTTGGTTGTTGTCACTTCAGACAGAAAACAGGAACGACGTCGCTGCACCTCCTCAGCTTCAGTTTATTTCTTTGTTATTCTGGACCCAAAACTAAGTTCTGGGAAATATTTTGTGGCTGAATTATGAGAATTTCATAGTTTCACCTGCAAAAAAACCCGAGAAGCCATTTTCAAGGTTCAATATCTCCAGAAATAAAATTCCAACAGTCATGAGATGTGGTGAGGACTCAGACAGGATAGTTTATATCAGATCAGAACCATTGAATGGATCCAGAAGAGGACACAGTTTGAATTATTGGGAACTGAAATCGGAAGAAAATGCAAAATTTCAAGCATTGTGGCCCCAGAAAGTTCCTCCAAGTGTCCCTATATGGACGTGGGTCACCCAGGACGACTCAGCCAAGGAGGTTGTTTGACCATCTCAGAATCTGTTGAGACTTTGAATGATCCAAAATTAACATCTGGTCAGTTTTTAGCTGAAAGTCCGACATTATCATAACTTTTTACCCAATGGAAATCTTCAGTAAATCTCTACCGAGTTGGAAATCAAGCGACATGCCACTTCCAGACGTCCACATCTCCTGAAGTATACGTCCTGGAGTCTCCACATGTTCAGGAGATGTTCAGAAGTTTCTGGTGAGTGGAGAGAACGCAGCAAGTTCTGGAAATCGAGACTGAGTTCTTTGCTTCAGAGCTTCCAAAATCAAGACTCGTTCAAAAATAAAGTGGATTTTCAAAGAAGAACTATATCTCTACTACACTGGATCTATTTGATCAAAGTTATTGTGAGAATAACATCTGGATGACGTCACTGATGCTTAGAAAGCTTCCATATGTTGGTAGAAATGGGAGTTGTGGCCGATCAGAGCTGACACAGGCTGATGAACGGCCCCAGAGCATGATGCTGCCACCGCCATGCTCGATGGTAGGTCGAGTTCACTTTATTAATACCGGTGGGTAGATTTGTTTTGCAGAAAAAAGACAAATGGCAGTCTGTAACATAAATATAGACAAAAAGACAAAGAAGTGCTCAGTTTTCCGGGAAGCAAAAAGATGAGATTAAATAAATAAGATCAAGATCAGTAAAAGCTTTAGGGAAATAAGAACAATCTCTAGAATAAAAGCCAAGATAAGAACATCAAATTTAATTTAAAAGTCACAATGATAAATAGAGCTAAGAAATAAAATAAGTAGAATGAAATGCTCCATCTGAGGGCGGAGCTTAAGTCCAGCGCTTCCCTCTGAAGACGCTGTGGAGAAGAAATGTTGACTCCTGGAACTCTGAATTTTCTAAGATGGAATCACTGAAAGACATGAATCTTTGTCACAAAAGACAGTCCTATGTTTTGGTTCTTTCGTAGTGTGACGACCCTCCATCGGTCCACCAGGTGTCCCTGTGTCGTCCTGTAGCAGAGGGTTGTCAGCTGATTGCACCACACCTGGAGCAGTGGATCAGCCTTATAAGGCCTCCCTCATTCCCTCATTCCGTCTCAAACAGGTTCTCTGACGGGACCTCTTCCTGGCAGGAGCACCAGCAGCACGGGTTCTGGGTTCTGTTTGGTTGTTCTTATGCACCTTTTTGACTGTTTTTTTTTGTTAAAATAAATACCTTATTGCCACCACGGAGTTGTTGTCTCCTGGTTTTTGTTACAGATTTTGAGCCAAGCTGTAGCGATAGATTTATTTTTGAAATATGACAAAATCTGTTGGATCAAATGCTAATATTTGTCCATTTTCACCTCAGTTAGCTTTTTCTGGTTTGTCTTTAACACTTGTTTCTTCATCAACCCGCAGGTTCTTAATGGGTTTAAGTCAGGACTTTGAGGAGACCAGTCTAGAACCTTCATTCTAGCTTCATTTAATCATTTTATTATGTGTAGACAGCTACAGGAGTCATTGGACAGACAGGACTGCTCATACATACATGCTCTCTACAAGTATATATAGTCATTATTATATTACAACATAACGTGTCCTGAGTCAACGTGGATCTATTTAAAGCTCCGGAGCCAAGCAGAACCCAATAGAACCCAGTAGAAGGTAATTAGGCAGCGGTCCAGCTCAGTTAAAGCCTTCCTTCCTCCTAACTGCCTCCTCTGCTCTGTTCTCCAAACACACTCCGGCAGCCTCTGCATTCCGCTCTACTCGGCCGCTCATTGGCCCGCCGCCACGTCACTCACGTTCTCCCGGGCTGAACTCGGCCGCGATTGGCCGCGGGGACACCCACGGCGGTAGCTCGAACGCGATTGGCCGAAAAACTAGGTTAGTGGTCCGACAGGCATGACGGTGAAGAGAAACTGGGTCACAGATTGAAAACCGTTTATGTCACAGTTGTGTGTCTCGCTGTTACGGTAAAGAAAAAAAAAGGAAAAAAAAAAGCCCAGCCGCTTTAAATGGACGGACCCATCTCGCCGCAGCTCCCGTGAGTATAAACCGAACCCACCGGGCGTCCGCGGCGCTCGACGCCGCCCGTGTTGCGACTCTGCCGGGGCTTTAATCCGCGATGGATGCCGTCGATGTTTTCCAGCGCTGTGGTCATGTCAGTGTGGCTTTCTGGAGCAGCGGGAGGGACGTTAGCTTCTGGCCAAGTCTGACAGCTAGCTCCGCAGCTAGCCGCTGGATGCTAATATTAGCCGGTGGGAAAAGGTGGGAGGGGGGGAAACCGCCTTGTAAGCGTGCGGTGCTAGCTGTAGCCGCCGTCGGGGCTCCGGTGCCGCTCGGTACGTCCCGGTTCGCGTGTTTGCTCAATGCTAACCGAACGTGACCTAAGTGCGAACGGAGCGTTAGCATGCTAGCTATGTAAACAGGCCGCGCGGTGGGTCTCTGGCACGCGCTTCCTTCGATAGCGTCCCCACCGAATGTGGGTCGGAACCGACGCTTTTCGCCGCTCCGTGGGGTTCCCGGTTACGAAATTGTCGTGACACGGCGTTTTTGTGTTTGTTTTTTTGGCAGCGGCCGTGGAAATGTGGCGACCGCTCGGTGTCTGCAGTCTCCGCAGCGGCTGCCAGCGACGAGCAGGCTGCGGTCGGCTCGGTCCGGGGGCTTCATCCGAGCAGAGCACCGGGGTTTCCATCGGTAGGATGCCCCCGGTGGGCTCCAGGCAGGTTCTGCGGAGTCGATTCACAATATTGCGGAGTCTTTATTGCCATTATCGATTGTTTCTCGAGTAATCGATTACTGTGAAATGGTGAAATATGTGGGTCAGTGTGTATAATTCAAGTATAATCAGTTTACTGTGATAAAAGAGGCACGAAATCAGAAAATATTCACATTTACGAAGCTGAAATCAAAGAAATTTGACCTTTTTGCTTTAAAAAAAATGGCTGCAAGACACTAGAAATGAAATGTGATATAGGAAAATGCAAAAATTTAACCAGATGACCTAAAAAGCTCCATTTAGAATGAATTTATTGATGCTAAATGTCAGGAAATGGTGGGTGAGCGTTTCCTCAAATGTCTTGTTTTGTGTATAATTCAAGTTTTATCAGTTTACTGTCATAGAAACCAGAAAATATTCACATTAAAGAAGCTCAAGTCAAAGAAATTTGACATTTTTCTTCTAAAAACGGCTGCAAGACACTAAAAAGCTAATGTGGTTTACAATTAATTGGTCTAAAATGCTTTTAACCGAAACAAATGATGGATTTCTTGATGTTAAATGTCAGGAAATGGTGAAAAATGTGGGTGAGTGTTTCCTCAAAGGTCTCGTTTTGTGCAAAGATATTCAGTTTACTGCCTTGAGAAGAAATAAATCAGAAAATATTCACATGTAAGATGCTGCAACCAGAGATTTTTCACCTTTTATCTATAAAAAAATTGGCTGCAAGACACTAGAAAGAAAATATGACATTAAAAAAATGTAAAAATTGTTGAATAACCCTATTTAGGATGGATTTGTTGGCGTTAAATGTCAAAAAATTGTGGGTGAGTGTTTCTTTAAATGTCTTGTTTTGTGCATAATTCAAGCATAATGTCATAAAAGAGGAAATAAATCAGAGAAAAATACATTTAAGAAGCTGAAATCAAAGAAATTTGACTTTTTCTCTTGGAAAAAAAATGGCTGCTGGACATTGGCAATAAAATGTGATATAGGAAAATGCAAAAATTGTAACTAGATGACTTGAATAACTAGATTTAGAATGAATTTGTTGATGTTAAATATCAGAAAAAAGAGGAAAAAAAAGAAAAATATTCACATGTAAGATGCTGCAACCAGAGATTTTTGACCTTTTTGTTTTAAAACATGGCGCGCAATAAGGCTGCACGACACTAGAAAAAAACTATGATATAAAAAATGCAGTAATATTAACCAGTTGACTTAAATAACTCTATTTAGAATCAATTAATCGGCCTAAAATGATTGCAGTTGAGTCGATTCATGGATTTATTGATGTTAAACGTCAGGAAATGGTGAAAAAAGTGCATCAGTGTTTCCTCAGATGTCTGGTTTAGTCCAAAAATCTTCAGTTTACCGTCACAGAGGACGAAAAGAAAATATTCACTTTTTACGATGCTGCAAGCAGAGATTTTTGACCTTTTTTCCTAAAAATAACACTCAAACCTTTAATCAGAATAGTTGGCCACGGGGCAGCCGGATGTTGGAAAAACCAGACATTCTGATATTTAGTGTTTCTGGGAAACGCCGCTCATGCTTTTGGTCGTCGTTTCTGTAGCTGAAATATTTCCAAATTGCAGCTAAATCTCGTCGACAAACTCGATGTCTTTTCAGTAAAGTTTAAAAGAAAAAACTCCTTAAATCGGAGCGAATAAACTCATCTCCCTTTTCTTGCGGATTAATCGTAGAAAGTTAAAAACTGCAGGTTTTCTGTTGCACATTGTCGTCATCGGCAGTTATCTGATTAATCCGTCGATCGCTGCGGCGTCTTTGTGGATCCATTTGGGGACGATTAATCTGAAAAATTTCTTGTCGAACGCAGCAGCACCGAATGAACATTTAATTGTGATTTTTGGTTGTGAGAGCGTCTACATGCATCCCGGCTGGATCGTCGGATGTGCAGCTTTCGATTTGAAACCTGTCATTTTTTAAAATAAACATTCCTTTACGTTCTGCGGTTTCATCAGCAGTAATGACGGCTAAGACGTCCACGGTGAACCTCTAAACTTGTGCTGACAAGTGGTTTTGTCTCTAATCTTTTAACGGTTATTTAATCTTCTGAGTCATTCTCAAGTCAGATGAGCGTTTTTATGGATCTGTTGATGCTCCAGTCTTCAGTCGGGCTGAATGATTTGGTGGAAAAATGTTGAATCCAGATCTTTATAACCGATGATTTTACGAGCCTCGGTTCGATTTTTTATTTTTTATTTTTTTGTGCGATCGATGTAAGAGACGATGCATAATCTTCAAAAATAAAACGGCGCTATTTTCAAGCTACAAACTGCTTCAAGCGTGTCTTTTTAAAACGGTGACGGAGGAGGAAGAGCGGTCACAACAGCAGCGGCGATCTTTAACTCGCATAAATGAAGTCAGAATCGTAAAAATGCCGCCAATAAAAATAATAACAGGATCTTTGTGTGAACAGACCGACATTAAAAGAAGCTCAGGAGCTGAAATAAAGTAAAATAAACCCGAGTTCAGGTGTTCTGCAAAACGTAGATCCAAAGTTATCACCTTTACTCTAATTTTGATGTAAAACAAGTTAATTTTATTTGTTTTATTTTTGGGAAGTTTCCATTTGCACCTCCTTTCCTCTCGTTCGGCGCTATCAGCAGCCGAGCAACACGTCCGCTGTGAACTTCAGACTTGAGCCGGTTTTTATTTTTGCTTCTCGTCAGGTAGTCGCCGTCGCTGCCGGAGCTTATCAGGACGGATTCGCTGCCACGGAGGCGGTTTTTGATAAGTTTTGTTGTGATGACTCGGCAGGTTTGGGGAGGACGAACCACGTGACCGGAGATAATCAGAGCAGGTTAACGAAACGGGAGAAGTTAACGATAAATCACAGGAAAGTGGTCGTCGGCTTGTGTGCCTTTCATAATAATGTGATTTATGTAAATTTGATGAGTCATGCAGCGGCGTCCGAAGCAGTAGGCGGTGGTTTATATTCGGAGGGTTTTAGTGGTGACGCTTCAATGTTGGGCTTATTTTTAGATCTTTATTTATTGTAACGTGGTGAAATTTGACTGTTGTCCTGTTCTGCTGCTGTAATAACTTTGTTTTATTCGGCTGTTAGACTCTACTTGCTTCTATCTCATGTAATTATGGACACTGAAGTATTTATTCACGATGATACGGTTGCTGCTGCCTGTGTTGCTCTGCTGAGGGAACAGCAGTCTGGCAGATGAAGGGATTTTTGAAGTATAGTTTTAAAGCCTCCTGAAGAGATTTCAGCCAGCATCACAATTATTTTTTGTGCATTTGGGTCACGATCAGTGGTCAAAAATGACCTTTATTCATAAACCACATGGAAAGCAACATCCACTGCACCAGCCTGAGTTTAGATATTGAGATTGAGAGGCAACACTGGGATTTATGGTGTGAATTTGTCCCAGAATTTTAAATATTAAGCTTGGAAATCCCACAAAAACTTCACAAAGTACAACTTTGCCAGACTCTAATAAGTGTTGAGGTGAACACCAGATCCAAAGACGACCTGGATCTCCTACCGGCAACCATTATTTAGTGGTTTTTTTTGTACTTTTTGCAAAAAATGCATTGACATAATGAGATTTCTGTCAAATAGGATAACACCGACTCATTGGTTTTACTGTGCGTGAACCGATCGTGCTTGCTGTCGCCTCTGAAAGGCCGGTTCTGATCCTGAAAAATTCTGAAGAGACGTTAGATATATGCAGTATATATATACATGATTAACCGTATAAACATTTTGAGCAATCTATAGGATATAGAAGCTCCAAATAACAAAAGAGAGTTTAAGAAAGTCTTGACTTTCCTTTATCCCCGGTTGAACTCTCTTCGGGGGGTACGTCAGAACCTCTTTGGGGGGCGCCGAGCTGACTCTACGCCGGGCAGACCTCTGATTGCATACATCTGGTATGCACGTAAAATACAGCCGTCACTCCGACTGCTTTCTGATTATCCAAACCAAAATGATCTGTGGCGGAATTACAGAGCCGGGTTGTTTTATTTGCCCTGACCTCCTTCTCGTCTGCGGTTCGCAGCGGCGTCTGTACGCGGCTTAAACATTAAATACACATCGTCGTCACAAAAAGCAGTACGTCCAGAGTTTGATCTGGGAAAAAGCCCTGCAGGAGGTATGAGTGGCAGCAACCGCAATCGAGGAGAGCCCTGCCAAGTTAAACAAGGCCCGATGTGTAATATCTAATAATGGGCTATTAAGGACGCAATTATCGGCGTCAACAAAGAGAAGAGATGCTCGCGTGCAATTAAAAAGACTCTCTGTGCAGTATGGCAGAAGGAAATGCAGAAAAACCCGCCGTATTTATCAGCAGATGACGCGGTATTAGTCACGATTGGAGGAAGGAGGTCTTTTCCACTGAAACAAATATGTAAAGATAATGTGAATTTTTGCAGTGGCCTAAACCAAACAAGTGCACACCTTTTAGCATCTGGAAAATATGATTTGTAGGCTGGGGAACCTCTACACCACTGCAGAGTTGATTGGTAATGGTATTTTGTGATGCATTTTCTAAAAAAGACTAGCCCTATTTTGATTTCAATGTGGTTAATTGCTAAAAATGCAGCGTTTAGTGCAGCAGTCATTAATTACACAGTTTATTAGTTGTGAAACTGTCTAAAACTGTCAGTATAACAACCTGTAGTTGATCAATATAATAAACGATAAGGTACACGCTAGAAAATGCGTCGTAGATCCACCTGCAGTACCTGGTTGTTCCACCAGGTGGAGCCTCTTGGATACCAGAGGAGGGGCAAGCAGAGAGCATTGTGGGGGGTTTAGCTAGTAACGGGCACCATGACAAAGACTTCTGTGGAGGTTAATGACCTTCAAGATGAGCTTCAGTTTACTGTGGCAGCGTTTTACAGCTCACTGTCTGGGTAAACGTCACATGTGCTTCATTTGTTTTCACGATTAATTTCACGATTAATTGATTGTTGATCCTATCGCTTAAGAAAACAGCTCAAAAATGGCACTCAGAGAGGCAACAGCCCCTATCTTGGAATTTTAAAGAAGAAAATGCAGCTCCACAGTAAAACTGCTGAGTCATGCATTAGAAAAGATTATAAAAGCAGAATTAGGTTAATTAGCATCAGTGATAATTCACCTGTTATGCAGTTAATTGGTCTAATTTTAGCACAGAAGTACCGATAAGTGCAGCTCGGTTGATCATTTTAACGTCTTTAAACGCTGCTGAGGCTGTAAAGTAAATAAAAGGAGGCAATGAAACGTAATCGTCGACGCTGCACCTCTGTAACGAGTTTAATGATAATCACCGTGGTGGTTTGGTTGCATCATGCGAACAAATGTCGAGGAATTAGTTCCTAAATCTGGAGTTGCAGGAACGTGATGCAACAGAGTTGTGTGTTCACACGAGTGAGACGTGTGGAAAGCGGCTGATTAATTAATCTACACTTAATCAATATGAAATTCTGCAGCTAGTGAATGCTGTCGCTCCTCCGTTTGTTCTTTTTATAAGTCCTGTTAAATCATGGCTGTTGCAGCAACACCTCCACCTCCCTCTGATTGCCGGTATCAGGAGTTGGATGACCTCCATTCGCCGTAATTCCCGGCACAGCTCCACCCAGGTGCAGCCCGAGCACACGTCTTATCATACGGGGTGAAGGAAAACACCTGTGGCGCAGGTGATGTGGGCTAAATGGAGACGCGTTTCACTTTTTAAAGGATCCCACAGTGAACGAAGCTCTGATAAACTGGAGATTTCTTGCACAAAATGTCGACTAGTTTCCGTCGTGTTTTTATTCTTTTATTTCTTTCAATATATAAATATAAAAAGTGCGCATAAATAGACTGAACTGTGAACGCATCTCCTGCTTATAACAAACAACCACTTTGTCATTGTGCATGATTTAAAATAAATTTCGGTTTAATGTCAGAGTGCTGGCTAAAACCCCGTCAGTGACCGGAAAGAGTTCAGTCTGATGAGCTCATTTTCAACTTTTTATTTTAAAATAGCAGCCGCAAAATTCATCACGCACCTGCGATGATGTCTTGTTGACTAATAATGTCATATCTGTGCCTTTTTTTTAGGCTGACGCGTGCAAAACAGTCGAGCAAGGTTAATGAAAAACCCTGCACCGCTTCGTAATTACACACATTTTCATTTATAAGTGCGTTAATCACGTCAGTTTATCGTCATTTAAATACCTCAGAAAACAGAAAACAGATCATAAATGAGCCAAAGTTGGTCTTTCAAGCTAATTTTCATCTGTTGTACCTTTTGTTTTTAAAATAACAGCTGTAAAATTCATCATGCATGTTGTCTTGTTTCTCAAAATAAGACTACAAAAGTCACATTTGTACTTTTTTTTAGGCCAACATGTGCAAACCAGTCGAGCAAGATTAATGAAAAACCCTGCACCGCTTCGTAATTACACACATTTTCACGTATAAATGCATTAATCGCGTCAGTTTATCGTCATTTAAATGCCTCAGCGAACAGAAAACGCACCGTAAATGAGCCAGAGTTGCTCCTAAAGGCTCATTTTCACCTTTTTGTTTACAATTAAGCGCTGTAAAAATTCATCCCGTCGCCGTGGAAGCGTCAAACATCTGCACTCTCTCGTTAACTGCTCGGTCATCGTGCGCGGCTTTACGGTGTGAATGGAACTTTTTCTGATGGCGTCACGGTTTTGCGGGGCCGCCGTGACTCAAAGCAAACACTCCCTAACCGAAGCACTTACGTCTAATCCCTGCACACACACACACACACACACACACACACACACACACACGGCAGTTCACACCGACGATTACCAGGAATAGAAATAAACGCCTGGAATTTTAAAAAAAAACAAAAATCACTGGATCGCTCGAGCAACAATCCAGATTAATCAGATTTGTTGTAAAATCTACATTAGCTGGGTTTTTATTTAGTGTTCCTTGTTGGTAGCGGAGGTGTTGCAGCTGCTGGACTCCACCGAGAACACGCCAGATGTTTGGATACCACCACATATACAGCGTGCAGAGTGTCGCGCTGTGAAAACGCCCAGTCGAGCTTTTTCTTTTTTTTTTTTTTTAGTGTGAATTACCAGCTCCGGTATGCGCCCTAACACTTCCTCATGACACCCGGGTTTAGTTCTGCGGCGTGAAACCAGTTTGTGTTTTCTTATCACCCGGCAAGAAACGAGTCCATTGTTTGGCAGCAGGAAGTTGTTTCGTAATTCCTCTGTTTAAAACAAAAAACTCAAAACGCTGAGTCGCAGGTGGAGATTGTAGGCTGTGAAACCTAAACAGGTGATTACGATCAATTAAAGTTCATCTCTTTAAGTGCAGCTTTAAGAAAAACGCATTAAACTTGATTATTGTGTTGAATTTATCATTTTTGAACCAAATGTTGCTGCGGTTGCCTCTATTTTTTATTTTATTTATTCATTTATTGTACAGAAAAATTCTCAGAATAGGTTGGATGTGCACATTATCAGTGCGTTTTCTTGTTATTTTTTCAGCTTTTCTCGAACAAAAATGTGCATTAAGCTTTAGAAAATTAAACCCCGACTTAAAAAAAAGTCATTAAAAGTTGCATTGCTGTTTTTAATTTTCAGTTTATCTCGTGTTTGGCGCTACTTTAGGGAGCGACGATGCAACGAACTTCTTCCAAAACTCTTTTCGAGCTTTGAAATGTTGACTTTTGTTTTCAAAATAAGGAAAAAATTAAGAAAATAAAAGAACAACCCTCCCAGTGGACAGAAAAATGAGCCCGGTTTAGTCCTATATTAGGATAATTTCCATTATGTTGCTCAGTTTAAAACGACGGCCTTAAAACTCACCTGTCACCTGCGATTTTTGGTATAATCTGTGTTAAAGTAGAAGCTTTTTTTGCACTTAAATAAAGCTCAGTGTACAAAACGGTATCCATATAAATGATCTTTTTTTTAAATTTAATAACTTAATTTTCAGCAACCTATAAAAAACATTTATTGTACTCGAGTCTGAAGTCTAATTTCCAGAGATGCCAGCTGCACAGAACATCCATTTAGCGCCACCCCATCGCCTTCAATCACAGTTTTTGTTCGGTTTTGTCGCTCCGGTTCCACCTTTCCTGAGCCATTCGGGGGGATCTGGCCGCTGACTTGCTGCCTGGATGCCTGGATGCCTCCCTGCTTCCTGAACGGGCTTGCCGGCTGCTTCCCGGGTGGGTGTCGAGTGTAAAAACCGGGAGGGAGCGGAGCTTGAATGGCTTGCTGACTCACTGATGAAGTAGAAGTAGGTGGTGGATGGAAACTGAGGCTGGCTGGTTTGAGACCATAGAGACTGGCTGACCCACTTTCCACTCCAGCACCGGTTCCTTTCAGCGTTCAATCATGACATAGTGGTTTTCCCCCTCCTAGCCTGAAGCTTTGTCCCAGTAAAAGAGCTCATGAAGCCTGTCCTGACCCAGTACTCTGCTGCCGGCTGCCTTCGGCTTCGCGTTTTTTTTTGCCGTCGCTGCACTTTGAGCGCTGAGGTGAGCCGCCAAAGTGTTTGATTTAAACCAGCCGTTTGTCAGCTGCCTTTTTTTTTATTTTTAATTTTTTCTCAGGAATGTTCAGTCTTCAGAATTCTCGACGTGAACTTTTTATTTAACTGATTGCAAACTAGAGGCGTCAACAATTAAAAATACATGTAATCAATGAGGCAGGAGAAGAAAGTCGTGCATGTGAAAGTACGATAAACACATTCTGTCTCAATTGTGGGCTTAAAAGTGGTCAAAAATAACTATTGATTATTATTTTGGTCGTGCACCCCTAATATTTATACAGTTCAGCTCATTTAAAAGGAGCTGGATGCAGCTTAAACAAAAAAATAATAATTTATCCAAGCTGCTCCAAATAAAAAGCTAATTTAGATTAATTAAATAGTGTGACTACAAAGCTAGCTGTCTTGGAGTTGCCAAAGTATGGATGGTCTTGACTAATTTATTAATTTAACTGAGAATATGTTCAATAATAATGTGGCAGAAGCAGAAGGTCGTGCATGTCTGTCTCTAAAACAAAATAAAAATCTGAAATCACTGAACGAGAAACACGAGTCGTCGCCACAAATCAGGAAATTAGCTTCTCTCGCAGTGGCTAAGGCTATGCTAACAGCTAACCGCTATAAATATAAATCTCACCCTTATTCATGAAGAAACCGAGATAATAAATGAGAAACATCACATGCTGTTAAAACGTTTAATATCTATCAGTTCCAAATATCGGTTATTGGTCTTTTTGGGTTACCAGTAATCTAAAAGCAGTGGTAACAGATGGTGATGGTGCTTCCAGCTCTATCAGAGACCTGCAGCCGTTTCCCTGCAACCTAAAACTAAAGCAGCGTGACTGAAACGTTCTAAAACTGTGAGAGAACAGAAGTCTTGACAGGTTGGAGTGAAGCGAACCTGCTGAGCTGTCGGTACCGGAGCCTCTTAAAAGCAGCCGTTTCTCAGCAGCGTTCAAAAAACCAGACGGAGACGAGAAAGGAAAGCATTTAGGCTTCGAACTTTTATATCAGACGCTCACTTAAAGCTCGTTCAGGACCAACATGACTTCTTGTAAAGTGAAAAACGTCAGTGGAGGCTGTAAAAATGGAAATACCTGTAGTAGGTGGAGACAAAGAGACGCCATCTGACAAAAAGAAGACACAAAAGAAAAATGAGGCATGAAATGAAGATGAAAAATGAAAATGACAAAAGCAAAACACAAGATGAGAAAAGTGAGACACAAAATGAGGAAAAACATGATGATACATGATGTAAATGAGACACGAGATGAGACCAGCTTAACAAAAAAAATAGAAAAACCAGACGCGAGCGAGAAAAACGAGATGCAAAACAAAAAACGACAAGACGGAAAATGAGAACGACAAAATGAAATATGAAAAATGAGACGCAAAACAAGATGCAAAATGAGAAGAATAAAACCAATGGAGAAAAATGAAACAGAGCAAGAAAAACTAGATAAGTGGTGAAAAACAAGACACTAAATTAAAAAACAAGACCATAGATGACATAAATTGCATAGAAAATGAACAAAACAAGACACTAGAAGAGAACTCACCAAAAAAAAGAGAAAATAAGATGAAAAGCAACAAAAACAATGACACCAAATGAGAACAACGAAACAAAATGAGAGAAATGAGACACGAAAGCGTCAAAAACGAGACAAATTGTAAAAAATTTTACACAAAATGAGAAAAATTAAACAAGACACTGGATGAGAACAACTCCACAAAAAAAAAGAAAATAAGATGAAAAACAAGACAAACATTGACAACAAATGAGAAGAAAAATGAGTTCAAAAAAATGACAAACAACACAATAAAATGAGACACAAAACGAGACAAATTGTAAGAAACGAGACACAATGAGACGATAAATGGTGGCTAGCGTCGATGAGCAGCGAGCTTCGGTGTCGCCGTGGAAACGCGATGTCACCGGCGCCATGTTGCGTTCGAGCGTCTTCGCGTAATCCTGTTGTGACTTCTGTAGATGGTGAAAGATTGATCTCCACGTCCTCGTCTTTCTGCAGAGGTAGACGGATCGCAGCAGCTGCCTAAGGATCGGATCACATCGGGCCGGAGCCGCAGCCACACCGGATGAACCCAGGCCAGGCCGAACCGAACCAGACCAGGACCAGATCAGAACGGAGCGGACCGGACTGATCCGACCGACCGACACCGGGCCCGTCCAGGAGGCCTGTTCCAGTTTCCTATCCAGGTAACCTGAGCTCCGCTCTCCGCCGGCCCGACTCAGGTGTCAGAGGTGAATCTGAACCGGCCCGAGTCGTGTGCTTTATCGACTTTACTTCCACTTTAGCAGGTTGTGTGGACGTTTAACGACCAGTTAACGAGCAAATGAGCGAGGAAAAGTACCGCAAGGAAAGGATTTGGAGAGATTCCAAGCAAAAAGTCATTTAAAATAGAATAAAAATACAAATTCTGATGTGAAAAATGCACCTTTTTAAAGTGTCAAATTTTACAAAATAAAAATCTAAAAATATGAGCAGGTGCAGAAAAAAGAGCAATAAAAACGTCAAACTGAGTAAATATTTAAAATTCCTCTTTGTCACAGCTTTAACTGAGTAAACACGTCGACCAGAAGCTGTCTCTGAGTCCAACAAACACCATCAGTGCGTTTCTTTAGAGGTCATAGTTGTGTTCAGGCTTCCTCTGTTAGCCGTTAGCATGTTTTTTGCCGCTGTGGAACGATGTGAAACCTGGGATTTAAATCGCGCTGCCTATTAGCGCATCTGTTTTAAAAACTCTACAAGAAACCTCGATGGGAAAATAGCTCGATGATTAAGATGGTCAGCTAACGCGGCTCCGTTTTAACCTGCTTTGTCGTCACGGTAATGGATGCTGCATCGCTAACTCTGACGAGGTTCTGTTCAGAGTTTTGCAGTTGTAAATTGGCTTTTTTTCTTCAAGCCTGTTTAGCTTACAAATGACGTGGTCTGTTGCTCGGTATATTAAAAAAATCAAAATAAAAATGAGAAACGATGGAATACATGCCAACACCAGCTAGCTAAGACAGTAGTAGCGCTGTATTCATGAAATTAACATTATTATTATTGTTATTATTATTGGGGCTGGAACTTTAGCGCAGTAATTACAGAAAAATAATAAACAAAAAAAATAGCGCATTTAACTGCACACTGCGAACATTGCTACAGACACTCCGGCCACTAGGTGGCGCTAACGCACCTAAAAGTTCAAGAAGATGCACCGAGTGGTGTCGGTGGGAACTTGTTTTTCTTACCGAGGCCTGAGGCTTCGAGTCCACAGGGACGATTTGGCCTAAATTTACCAAATTTGCATAACGTGAAAGTTGAGTCGACTTTATGCAAATGAGGGCGACGCTTTGCCTCGTGGCTCCAGAACACGACGCCGGGAGTTTTACATACAGAGAAATAGACGGATCCCGTAGCACGAGGCAGCTCGGATGAGTTCTGAAACAATAAGACAAAAAACCTTAAAATGTTGAATATAATCGCTGTAATTCACTTTGAGTTAATCTGTGAATGTAGCAGACGGATGAGACATATTTACATTTATATAAATTTTACATTATATAAACATTGTTGTTGTCGTTTGTTGAATGATGCAGTCGTCAACCAACATTTATTTGAACTGAAAAACTTTTGCTTATTGTGTTAAATATTAATATTAAAATTACTATTATTAACACTAAAAATGCAATAAATCGAGATTAAATAATTAATTCTAATTAGTTAGATAATTTTTTTTCAATCGTATTTCACCGCTAATTATTATCCTCTTAAGACCTGACGTGGACGTTACATTTTGGGTTATATTAATACAGTAGTTAGTTTTTTAAATGTATTTTTTAACATATTTTTATTTTCTTTATATTTTTTAATTTTTTACATTTTTTGTACAATTTTTTAAATATATTTTAGAAACATTTTTGTTTTCTTTATATTTTTTATATTTATTTAAAAAATATTTTTTACATATATTAAATATGTTTTTATTTTCTTTATTTTTTCCATTTTTTAAATATTATTTTTAAAATCATTTTTTATATATTTTAAATATATTTTTATTTTCTTTATATTTTTCATTTGCTATTTGATCTGATGAAGTAACAAAGATTTAAAAAAAAAAAAAAAAAAAAAAAAGCATATCAAACAAGATCTCTGGTCTTTAGAGTTTAAATAGACATGATCGACTGCTCTGCTCCAAACAACCTCAGCCAATAGAAAACACAACTCATTTTCAACCAGAACACCTTATTTTACTCTTTTCAAAGTTGTTTTCACTCACACACCTGTCTGATAACACCTGAGAAACACCTGAGCCACCAGACAGCATCTACAGCAACCTGTGAGGCGTTCAGGGACCGTCTGTAAATCCTGCCATCTGTTGATAAGAGTAAAAAGTTAGTAAAAGTTAGTCTGGAGCCCATAAATTAGTTTCACCGCTGAGTCTGTTTAACACTGATAGAAACAAAAGCTGGTTATTCTAACAGTCGGTACCTTTTATTTTTATATCTTTATCTTCCATCGAGTCGACTTCACTCGCTGGTCGCGGCCCGTTCAGAACCATATGTGTCATCACGTAAAGCGATCCGATGCGACCTACATCTGGCCGCGAGGCGACAGCTGTGACGAGCTCCTATACGCGCTCTCATCGACACAATGGCTGCTTCCTGTTTCTGCCGCCTCCACACTTGACCTAGATGGAGGCGTGTTTGTGTGTCCAGGCAACAGTAACCGTGTTGTCGCTCAGTGTTTTGGATTTTTTCACACAGCGTCGGAATAAAATGCATCTGTGTGTGTGTGTGTGTGTGTGTGTGTGTGTTTTCACAGTTGAGGGCTCAAGAGTGGATGGAAGGAGATGATTTTAACACAGAGGCTGTGATGAACATCTGTGGTGAGTAAAGTTCTGCACAAACACTCGTCTGGACTCGGTTCAGCGCCGTCACTGAGCAGAGGTCTTGTTTCACTTTTTTTTGTTTTGTCTTTTCTTTTGTCCTCATTTGAAGCTGCTGTTTGCCAAACATGTCAACATGTACAAGAACCTTTATTTTGTTTTAGTTCCTTTTAACCCGTACAGACTGTGTTGGGTCAAGTTTGACCCGTTTTGACATCTTGACAGCCGTAAAAACACCACAGACGTCATTATTTTAGCCTTGACTTAAGCAGAAGAACTGAGCAGAACGTAGCACACAACAAATAATAGGAAATAGTGATTGATTTTTTTTTTTTTTTATTTTTGATTTTAATAATTTTATCCTCTATTTATTTTCTTGTTTATTTTATCTACAATTTATATTATTATACTCTTTTCTTTTTCCTGGATGTGACCTATGAGGAATATGAGGAAACGCCAGAAGAGATTAAATGAAATAAAACATCTATTATAAAAAAAAAACCCATAATGATAAATAAATTATACGTTTTCCAAAAATCTCAATAAAACGTTGGAAGATGTTAATGAAATGTTCACAAATATATTTATTATATGTACAGAAATAATTATATTTCAAAATATTAACAGAATGTAGGAAAATATTTTTAAAAATGTAGCCAAAAAAAAAA
>NW_007579425.1:14130-22965 GCF_000690725.1 Stegastes partitus | reverse complement strand
TGTATGTTTGCCTTATAAACACGTGGACCGTCCCTGCTTTAAGGCTTCTCATGTGAACCTGGACCGACGTGGACGCCGGCTGCAGCTCGGCTGGTTTAAATTCGCCATATTTCCTCAGAGACTGGTTATCGGGCATCTCGTTGCCGAGTCGTGCAGATATGACTAATGCTGCAGATGCTGTGGTTATTAGCTGGCAGCTCATTTACATACTCCAGCACTGGCTGCCCGCTAACCCTCGTCAGCTGCACAGCTTTCACTCTGGCTATATTTAGAGCCGCTGGCCGTGTTTACGTCTTCCTCTCGTCGATTCGATTAATAATCCTGACGAGAGGCGTCTTGCTCCACGTGATAGAAGTTAAGAAATCACCAAACTGAGAACGCAGTCGGCACAAAGCTGCTGCAGCCGAGTGTTGATTCATGCTCCGGTGTGGAATAACCCTGCCCTCAGTGTGGGGAACACCTACATCCGTCCCCACAAATAACAAAAGAAGGCTTTTATTTTGAAAAATCGCATTTCCATCTTCAGTTGCTGCAGAAAAGTTTGATGTAAAAACGTCATAAAGTGTTGGATGCTCAGAATGTCTTCACTGTTTAGACACAATAAAAGTTCATAAAAATGAGGTTTTTGAAGTTCAGCTCCTGATAAAAGTTTCTGTCAAACCCCTGAGTGGCGTCAAAAAGCTCAGAGCGACTGAAGCAGCACCAGTATGTGAATCAGGACGGGTTGTTTTGTGGGTGTTGGCTGATTGGAAGCTGATCTCCAGGAGCTAAATGTACAAACCAGCTTTTAGTTCTGAGACAGTTTAAAGGTTCTCGCAGACTTTTAGAGTCTAAAACTAAAAATACTGACGTTTGAAGACGCAGCTGCAGCCAGACGACGTCATGTTTGTTGTTTTTCCTGCCGTGCAGATGACCTGATGGCAGACCAAAGGATGGACATCTCGTCTACGATGACCGACTTCATGTCCCCCGGCTCCATCAGCACGCCCGGCATGGACTACACCCGCAAGAGGAAGGGCAGCACCACCGACTACCAGTGAGTAAAACAAAAACGCTGCATCAGGACACGTTTAAAGTCTCACTTCAGCTATAAAGAGTCCCGTCTGAACACAGTAAATACACAGACGCTGTAGCCCCGAAGGTGTGGGGAGGGGGGAAGAAGGGAATTAGTTAGAAAAAAAAAAAATGTACAAAAAGCAAAAAAAAATAAAAATAAAAAAGATTGTTATATAATATAAATTACAAGTTGGAAAATATTAATTTAATGTACATAAACACTGATTAAAATGAGACATCTTTATTAAAATGTACCAAAAAAATTAATAAAAATATATATATATATTTGTGGAAATTACATGTAAAATATTAGTATTATTAAAATGCACAAAATATATGATTATTTGTGAAAATATTAAGTTCATGTGCAAAAATATTGTTTAAATATGACAATATTCTTACAATGTACAAAAAATATATAATTGTTTGTGGAAATTATATGTTGGAAAATATTAATTTAATGTGCAGAAATACTGATTAAAAATGAGACAACATTATTAAAATTAACAAAAATTCCGAATAAGTTTTACAAAAATATAATTATTTGTAGAAATGTTAAATTCATGGGCAACAATTTTGATCAAATATGACAATATTCTTAAAATGTGCAAAAAATATGAATAAAAGTTTTTTAAAAATCATGAAATGTACAAAAATATAATTATTTATGGAAATTATATCTTGGAAATGTTTTAATTTAATGTGCAAAAATATTCATTAAATATCAGAAAAGTATTTAAACATAAATATAAATATTAAGTTTGAAAATATATTTGTAGTATGTTGGAAAATATTGTGTTTATTTATGTTTTAAAAATAGAAATAAAATGCTGGAAAATTTAAATATGCCAAAACATTAATGTCAGAGAGAAATGCGACAAAAATATTAACAACAGGATGTTGGAAGATATTAAAATGTGAGGGTCAAATGTGGGCAAATATTATTACAAATATGCAAAAAATATTAATAAAGTGATGGAAAAAATAATAAAATGGTCACAAATAATAATATATTAATTAAATATGTGACAATATTATTAAAATGTGGCAAAAATGTTTATAAAATAATTAGAGAATGTTAATAAAATGTTCAAAAAAATTTACAGTGTCAAAAATATGAATACAAATTTGGAATAAATAAATATTATTGTGCAAAAATATGAATCAAGTATAAGATGGTGTTATTAACATCGACCAAAAATCTTAATAAAATGTCTGAAGATATAAAATTAAAGCAGACGAGTTAAACGAGGACGTGGAGCAGGTCTGTCCTCGTTCACCTCCTGAACCGTCGTGTGTCGCAGCGTTTATTAAACTCATGTCTGTTTTTATTAAACAAATACTCACACTGTTCAGCACCTCGCTGACAGAAACTGATGAATTCGTTTGTGCTTTTTTGCAGGATTGATGGCTTCTCGTTCGAGTAAGTTCCACCGACACGACTCGATGTTAACGAACGGAGAGAGTTTAATTAACATGAAATATTGAGCAGACTGAGAATCAAACCTGCTGAACCCGGTGAACCGTTTTCAATCTAACGTCTCGTGTCTTTTCCTTCTCAGCGACATGGACCCAGACAAAGACAAGCTGGGGAGGTAAGAACGATCAATTTCCTTCAAAGCTTCAGTTTGTTTAAATCACAGAATGCTCGTTTCATGTCGTCGTCTGTAGAAGAGCGGCTAAGATTCATGAATCACTTCAGCTCCGATACAAAGGAGGGGGATGGAAGTTTATTTATCATAATATAATATAATAACATTTGAGGTTTTTAACAGGGGCAGCTCTCTCCAGATTCAAAAATATTCATGAAATATTTTTTAAAAATATATAAATAAAATTTCCCCAAATGAAATGTATGAAAAAAATGTCCCCCCAAAATTAATTACTATACAATATAAATTATATGCTGGAAAATGTTAATTTAACGTCCAAAGATACTGATGAAATATGAGACGATATTATGTTAAATGTTTAAAAAAAATAATCCAGAGGAGGTGAAATGAAAGTTTGATTTTCCAGAATTAAAAAATAATATTTATAAAATGTCAAAAAAAAAAAATCTCCGAAAGTATCAATAAAATGAACAAATATTAATTTTAAATAATTAGGATATAATATAAATTATGTGTTTAAAAAATATTGATTTACTGTGCAAAAAGTACTTAATAAATATGAGACAATATAACGTTGAATGTTTTTTAAAAAAAAAAAAAATCCAGATGAGGTGAAGTAGAAGTTTAATATCATTACACTTGAGCTTTTTAACAGCTGCAGCTCTTTCCAGATTCAAAAATATTTATAAAATGTAAAAACATTTTAAAAAAATTGTTAAAAAACATATAATGAAATGTACTTAAATAAATATTATATAATATAAGCTATATGTTGGAAAATATAAATTAAATGTGCAAAAATACTGATTAAATATGAGACGATATTATGTTAAATATAAAAAAAATAATCCAGACGAGGTGAAATAGACGTCTTTTTCTTTTTTCTTTTTCCTTTTTTTTTTTTTTTTTAGCATTTTAACAGCTGCAGCTCTTTTCAGATTAAAAAGTATTTATAAAAATGTTATATATATATATATATATAAGTTTCCCAAAATATCAGTACAATTTGGCAAACGTTAATAAAATATACAAAAAATATTTAAATCATAGTAAATATGTAAAATATTAAAAAATGTAATATTGCAAATGGCTTCAGATTCATATTTATTTATTTTCTATTTTTTATTAAATGACAAAGCTGCACTGAGCGGAACAGTCGAGAACCACCAACAAGTTGAAAATTCTGAGATTTTTAATAAAAAAATAAAAAAGGTAAATAAAATATGCATATATGTGTGTGATGTTTGCAGAATCCGGCTTTTTTGAACTCACTGGAGGAGCAAAGCGTTGTCTGGAAAGATGTGTTAGTTTATTAATAATAATAATAATAATAATAATAATAATAACTTTATTTATATCAGACCTTTAAGAACGGCTTTGACAGTCAAAACATGAGGCAGAACAGTCAAATAAAAACAGAACTGGTGATAATGAGTTAAATTAATAAAGCAGCAGGGTGATAAACTGACCATAGAACCAGATGTAAGCAGCTCATGAATACAGGACAGAACACTGAATCTACCTAAAGCTGAACTTCACACACAGAAGAAGTTTTAAGAAGGGATTTATTAGATGAACTTGATTTGGAGCCGTAGCTCCTTTAGCTTGAGGACGGAGCTGGTGTTGGTGCTGGGAGGTGTTTTCTGGGCTCGGGGCCAGCGGGCTGGGTCGGAATCCTCCTCTATTGTTCTGCACCGCCGAGCGTGTGAAGCAGAACCACGTCAGATCGTAAAGTCAAACATAAGCCTGCTGCGGCGGGTTGCGTAACGCCGACGCCGGTTAAACCACCAAAGCAGGCCTGTTACAGAACCGGTGGCCCGCTTATCAGAATAGCTGCATCAGCTCAAAGCTCATGTGTGTGTTTCCTGTCTGTGTGTTTCTGCAGCGACCAGCAGGGCCGGATTAAGAACGCCAGGTACCTGAACGCCTCTCTGCTGCTGTTACAGGGACCAGGATCAGGGTTCAGGTCACCAGAACGACCAGAACTGGTCCACATGTAGACAGACCAACACTTCCTGATCTGTTCTTTTACTGTTTGACATAAAAGTTCTCTGTGTTTACATCAGCTGCCAGAGTTTCCTGTTTCATTATGAAATGAAATGAAATGAAAATACTTTATTTATATATTATTATTAATACTTTATATACTTTATTATAGTTTCAGTGATATTTTTATTTATTGTTGGATGATGAGAACAATAATAACCTGAGTTCCTGCTGCGTCCTCAGAGAGGCTCACAGCCAGATCGAGAAGCGCCGCCGCGACAAGATGAACAGCTTCATCGACGAGCTGGCGTCTCTGGTCCCCACCTGCAACGCCATGTCCAGGAAGCTGGACAAGCTGACCGTCCTCAGGATGGCGGTCCAGCACATGAAGACGCTCAGAGGTCAGAACCAGGAAGTGGGCAGTGGAGGGAGGGCGGGCCCAGAGAGTAGAGGGCCTGAGGGAGCAATAAGGGGAGATAAGATCCACTGGAGCAGGTTTACGAGGTTAAAGGATAATAACAATCCTTATTTATAGGGATCTTTTCAAAATAAAAGCCAAAAATTATCAGGATTTACAATATTGAAAACACATGATGAAAAAAATCTGCTTCTGAACCCTGAGTTTATAAAAACCAGTAATTATTAAAGCCTCCTGAAACATACTGGGAACCAGTTTAAAGAGGCGGGAACATACTGGGAACCAGTTTAAAGAGGCGGAAACATACTGGGAACCAGTTTAAAGAGGCTAAATCATACTGGGAACCAGTTTAAAGAGGCTGAAACATANTGGGAACCAGTTTAAAGAGGCTGACACATACTGGGAACCAGTTTAAAGAGGCTGAGACACACTGGGACACCAGCACCCAATATTAGATATCAATTTCACTGCTAACTGATATTTAGAACTAGTTTACATTCGCAGCAAAAAATTAGTCAAACCAGACTCCATCATAGATGCGTTTTTCCTTATATATTCAAATAAATATGCATTTTTAATTGGAAGAGAATTTAAAGTTAAATTGGTTTATTTTGCTGGGAATTGGTTAGAAAAAAGAAAACCACTGATCCGAAAAATGCAGAATATCGGATCCCTGTTCTGAGATTTTACCGATTTGATAGAGAACATGAAGGATGGATCCATCGGTAATGAAAACAACCTTCAGTTGCTCCTTATTGAGGATGGTTCACAGCTAATTTATCATGGTGCAGCTTTATTATTATTTATAGTTTTTGTTGGAGACTCAAACGTGTGAAGTTAAAAATATGAAGGATACGGAGGAGGGACGGAAGTGTGGTTACGAAAGCTTCACATTCATCACTGAGTCATTTAGTGTCGACTAATGACTCCAAGTATAAACTGTGTTTGATGCACCTTAAGAAGTGATGAAGTCCGTTTGAGGAGCTACAGGTGTGTTTTACCTGTTGCAGGTGCAGCCAACCCGTACACAGAAGCAAACTACAAACCCTCCTTCCTGTCAGACGATGAGCTGAAGCACTTGATACTAAGGGTGAGTCCGGACGTCTTCAGTGTTGTTTTATTAATTATGACACGCTGTAGCTGCAAACACACATTTCAGCTGTTATTTCAAAATAAAACACGTTGATTTCTGTGTTTCTTCTGCTGACGCAGGCTGCCGATGGTTTCCTCTTCGTGGTCGGATGCGATCGTGGGAAAATCCTCTTTGTTTCTGAATCGGTGTACAAGATTCTCAACTACAGTCAGGTACGTTCAGGGAGGAACCGGAGGACGCTGCTGCCGTGGGATTTATTGTTGTTGGTAAAGCTGCTCGACCTTTGAGGACTTTAAAAGGAGTTTTCACATCTAGAAATGGAGCTAAATCATCAAACTAGGTCATCTGTGTGGTAGATTTAGTCGTTTATTATATGTCGCTGCGCCGTCTCGGATGTTCACACTGTAAAACTTATGTTCTGCAAAATGTTTTGGCTGAATTTGAAGAATTTCATGTTAGACATTTTTATACTTTAACCTGCAAAAAACATCCGTGAAGCCATTTTAAAGGTTCAGTATCTCCAGAAATAAAACTCCAACAGCCATGAGATGTGGTGAGGACTCAGAGAGGATAGTTTATATCAGATCAGGATGATTGAATGGATCCAACAGAGGACACATTTTTTAATTATTAGACAGTGAAAATAGGGGAAAAGGGCAAAAAGTGCAATCCAGGCTGGTGTGGTGGCTCCAGAAAGTTCCTGTCTCCTCAAAAAAATCTCATAGTTGTCCTGCACGACTCGAAACGTGTCCAAAATGACTCAGAATTCTCTAAAACGACTTCAAATTATTCATAAATAACACAAAAATGTCATAAATTAGTCAAAAAATCAACTTTATTGTGCAAAAATTGACAAAAAGTTATACAAAATATGTCTAGAGCCTCAACAGTTGGTGAAATGTGACCAGAGACTGGATTCTAGTAGAAACATGGATCCATCCATAGACAGACACTGACAGGAACTTTATGGATCAGAACCAGCCTGAGTTGGACATTATGTCCATTTTCAAGGTCCAGTAATTCAAACTGTGTCCTCTGCTGGATCCATTCAGTGGTTCTGATCTGATATAAACTATCCTGTCTGAGTCCTCACCACATCTCATGACTGTTGGAGTTTTATTTCTGGAGATACTGAACCTTTAAAATGGCTTCTTGGGTGTTCTTTGAGGTCAAAAATACAACTGTCATGTCTGAAAACACATGAAAATGTCAGAATTCAGCCTGAACTTTTAGTTCTGGGTCCCAAATGACAAACCTGAGCAACACAGTGATCTGATCTGACTCAGCGTGACCCAGACAAGCTCAAGGAAAAACCAATTTAGTGAGATGTTGGGACACCACATGCTGCTCGCTGCTGGTTTTCCAAACATCACTTTTTCCAAACGAACCACCAGCTCTCACTGCGGGGGTCAGAGCTTCGGGTTTCTCCTTTGATTTGGAACTTCTTCAGGCCTTTGTGTGCAGCAGCAGAGTTTCCTAAAAAGAAGACGTGAAGGGTTTCTGCAGGGTCTCAGTGGTTGTAAAGATGTGATCCTCTGTCGTCCTGCAGAACGACCTGATCGGCCAGAGTCTGTTCGACTACCTCCATCCCAAGGACATCGCCAAGGTCAAGGAGCAGCTGTCGTCCTCCGACACGGCGCCGCGGGAGAGACTCATCGACGCTAAAAGTGAGTTTTCTGATACCAAAACCGTCTGACATCGACAAACGCTCACATCTCCACTGGGTTTTAAAAAAATCTTTGACGCTATAATTACAATCAATTTCAGAATTATGGAGCATTCACTGCTGGGTTTTCTTTCCCCCGTCTGAGCTTCGGGGTTTGATTTTTCCATTTGATTGAAGTATTATATTATAAAAGCTATTAAACGGTGCAGCAGAGGACGGACGACTGGAGGCTGGAAGTCGTTTTCTCAAAGGAAAAATCTTCCAAACGCAGCTGGAGGTAAAAAAAATCAGCACAAAGAGTGATTGATTGGCTCCGGAGGTGTCAGATGGATCGTTTATTACAGCGAATTCCCCAAATGTGTCGTATCTGTGAGCTGGATAGTGAAGAAAAGTGGATTTTTTTATTTCAAGAGTGTTAAAATACGAATATAATGGAGTGAAGAGGCTCAGAGTCGGTTATGGGGGAAAAAAAGCCTCTTTATGGTTGTTTTGTGAACCGTAAGAGTAGTTTTGTGTCTGTTTGTGGCCGTTTTGCTTGTTGTTGGACTGATTTTGGGTCCGTTTGGAAAAAATAAGAGTAATTTTGAGGATGTAGGGTCCCGTTGCTTTTAAATATTTCCAATAACGGACCACTGAAGTTCATCGGAGTGGGTCGAAGCTTCACGCTGCTGTTGATCCTCATGAATACAGAAGTTGTTTCGAGTCCCTTTCATCGAGTTTAAATTCTTTTTTCTCGATAGTTTTCGGTGCTTTTGTTCGAAACTACACGAAAAAAAATGTCCCGACTTTCTCAAAATGTGTTTAAAGTGAAGCGAAAATAGTTTAAGATGGTTTTTGTTTTGTGTTTTTAAAGTCAAATATTGAATTAAGAAAAGAATTATTCATTTTTTTCTCCCCCAAATGACTTAATCAGACCAAATTTGAATATTTTGGACAGTTTTTGAATGATGTTGGACGTGTTTTGCACAATTTGAGTCTTTTTTTTAATGCATTTTGAATAATT
>NW_007579425.1:8927-13988 GCF_000690725.1 Stegastes partitus | reverse complement strand
TTGAATGATGTTGGACGTGTTTTGCACAATTTGAGTCTTTTTTTTAATGCATTTTGAATAATTCTGGACAGAACTTTTTGTCTGTCTGGACAGTTTTTGGATCCTTTTGGACTATTTTTTGTCATTTAAGTCAGATGTGTTCTTCCTCCTAAATGTCATGTGTCTATCTGCTGCACTGATGAAGTTCTGAGGCTCAGAAATGATGGAAAAAGTCCATTAAAGTGATAAATCTGGACCCTCCTCTGTGGACTTCCAGGTTCTCTGGAACATTCACAGTATCGCTCTTTGTTCTGAAACCTCCTCTCGTTGCTTGCAGCTGGTCTTCCAGTGAAGACGGACATCACCCCCGGACCTTCTCGGCTCTGCTCCGGAGCCCGGCGGTCGTTCTTCTGCAGAATGAAGTGCAACAGACCCTCGGTGAAGGTGGAGGACAAAGACTTTCCCTCCACCTGCTCCAAGAAGAAAGGTAAACCGACCGAAGCGGCTCCCTGCTCGAGGACTCGCCTCCGTTCTCGTGAAACCCAAACAGCTCCGGCTGTTCCTGTTTTCTTATTTTTAGAGGCACATCCTCATCAGAGCAGGAATCACACCTCGGTTAGCACCAGTTGCACAACCGAGGAAGTCGGCCTCTTTGGGTTGCGAGAATTTAAACCGACGTAAGACAAGATGGTCCTTTTGTTCGTCACACAGCAGGGAGGCTGTTACAGCAGCAGATGTGCAGAGAGCAGCAGAAAATAAAACACAAGCAACACTAATGCATTTTATCAGCTTTACACAAATCTATATCCTCCATTAGCAGAAGTGCTGATTGAAGAAATGCACAGATTTTAATTCATATTCCATATTTACACAAAAACGCAGCAGATTCACAAGATTTTTATTATTTTTTAGCACATTTATCTACTTATTTATCATTTTTTTCAACCGAATTGCACAAACTGTAGCGTAACCACCAAGAAAAACCTCCTGTTTAGCTTTTTTTAACACCACAGTCACCGTTTCCCGCCCAGGATGATGTAAAAACCACTAAATGACCAGACTTCTGCTAAAACGTGAGCTTTTATGTTTGTGATGAAAGATTTCTGCCGCTTCGTGTGCAGACGGCAGATAATGAGCGTCATTACGACGGATTAAACGGGATAAACGCGGTGAAAAACGAGCAGCGCTTATAAACGGGGAAGAGAAAAGATGCGTTACCATGGCAACCTAATTACGCCGCCTGAATATTTACGCCTCCCGTCTGTACGTCTTCAGAAAATAGGTTTAATCGCAGTTTGGCTCCTTAAATTGCTCCAAAATCACACGTTTACCTGCGAGAGTGGCTGAAGTGGCGTCTGATTGGAGGAAGCGTCTGTCAGCCGTCGGGTCCGTCTCCAGGCGTTTCCAGGTGTTTCCAGGTGTTTCTTTGGCTTTTGTGTTCTTTTTAAAAGCTCGTTTGAATCCGTTTCCTCACATGAAGATGTTTTTTTAATCTGGAAAACCAGAATCCTCTCGGTGACGTTACCTCTGAACTCCTAACAGCAGTTTCTGGTTTTTCTCTGAGACATACTGAAGATATTTAAATATTTCCGTTTTCCGCCGCAACAAACTCTGAAACGGTTTAGTCGTGTCTCATTTTTAGCGTTTTGTGTCTGTTTTCTGTTGGTTTGTCTTGACAATGTCATTTTGCGTCTCAGTTTTGTCGTTTTCTATATCGTTTTGTGTCATTTTGCGTCTAGTTCATGTCGTTTTACGTCTTGTTTTTGTCATTTTGTGTCTTGTTTTTGTTGTTTCGAGCGTCATTTTAGTCGTTTTCTTTCATTTTGTGTCATTTTTTGTCTCATACTTGTCAATTTGTGTCTCGTTTTAGTCATTTTGCATTTTATTTTTGTCATTTTGAGTATCTCTGTTGTCGTTTTGTCTTGTTTTGTGTCATTTTGCGTCTCGTTTTTGTTGTTTTCTATCTCATTTTGTGTCATTTGTGTCATACTTCTTATTTTGTGTCTAGTTTTCATCATTTTGGACCTTTTAGTCATTTTGCGTCGTTTTGTGTCTCGTTTTGTTTTGTCTCTGTCATTTTGATTGTCATTTTTGTCGTTTTCTATCTCGTTTTGGCATTTTTTTTGTCTCATACTTCTCAATTTGCGTCTTGTTTTAGTCATTTTGTATTTTATTTTTGTCGTTTTGTGTCATTTTGCATCTCGTTTTTGCTGTTTTCTGTTTTGTTTTAGTCATTTTGCCTTTTATTTTTGTCATTTTGTCTTGTTTTGTGTCATTTCGCGTCTTGTTTTTTGTTGTTTTCTGCCTCGTTTTAGTCATTGTGTGTCACGTTTTCTTCCAGGGAAACATTCACAGCGTGAATCTTCATGTTTAAACAGTTCTGTCCTTTTGGTTTCCTGTCGTTGAAACGCTCCACCTCCTGAACCCTGCATCCTAACGCTGTCAGTGCCTCCAGCCAACTGTTAAAGCCTCCGTCATGCTTCCTCACATCTAACCTCTCGTCTGTCGCTGCCTTCCAGCCGACCGGAAGAGCTTCTGCACCATCCACAGCACCGGCTACCTGAAGAGCTGGCCGCCCACCAAGATGGGCCTGGACGAGGACAACGAGCCCGACAACGAGGGCTGCAACCTGAGCTGCCTGGTGGCCATCGGCCGGCTGCACCCCCACATCGTGCCCCAGCCCAGCCTGGCCGACATCCGGGTCAAGCCCACCGAGTACGTCTCCCGGCACGCCATCGACGGCAAGTTCGTCTTCGTGGACCAGAGGTGAGCTCCAGTCTGCTCCTTTTAGCTTTGAAGCCTTTCTGGACACGTTTAGAGTCACAGTTTGAAATCATTCTGGGTACCGTCAGTAGCTTTGAACTACGTTTAAGTCATGTTGAACATTTTTTGACTCACTTTAGACAAACTTTTAATCAGTTTGAACCATTAAAAACAAAAATCTGACAAGTTTTCTGTCATTGTGGGAAAAAAATAGAATACTTTGAATAACTTGATTAATTTTGTACATTTTTTGAGTCTTTTTTATGATATTTGGGTGAATCTTGGACATATTTCAGTCGTTTAGTGACTTTAGACAAGTTGTTATTCATTTTGAACCTTTTTTGAACTTTTAAACTGTTTTTTGATTCACTTTAGGAAAATTTTTAATCATTTTGAGCCTTTTTTTTTGTTTTAAATGGACACGTTTTCAGTCATTTTGAGAAAAAAAGAAGAACAATTTTGGACAGTTCTTGATTAATTTGGTACAATTTTTGAATATTTTAATGTCATTTTAGGTATATTTTGAGTGATTTTGAACACATTTCAGTTGTTTACTTACTTTAGACAAGTTGTCTTTCATGTTGAACCATTTTTGAATATTTTTGGACAATTGTTGAGTTTGTTTTTTGAGTTTTTTTTGGTATTTTTTGGTTTGTTTTTTACACATTTTGTCACGTTTCAGTCCTTTTTCACAATTTTTTTGGTCTTTTTGAACAGTTTAAAAAGAAAACGGACGAGTTTTCAGTCTTTTTGGATGGTTCTTGAATCATTTTTTTTTTCTTATTTACACATTTTGTCATTCTGGACACATTCTGAGTGATTTTGAGCACATTTAAGTCCTTTTTGACAAATTTTGAGTCAATTTAAGCAGTTTTTTGACTCACTTTAGGGGAGTTTTTAATCATTTTGAACCATTTTCAGTCATTTTGAACAGTTCATTCATCGTTTTAGACAAACTGTCAGTCATCTAAAACCAAATCTGGATCATTTTAAATATTGTTGGTCCATTTTTTTTAACCATTTTTACACATGTGGGACACATTGTGAGTCAAAAAGAAGCAAAATCAACACAGAAAGATGCAAAAATTGGTTAAACCACCACAAAAAGATGCTAAATCACCAAGAAAAGACACAAACGAGCACAATAACTGCTAGCTGACCAGCTGATGTAGTTCTGTTCAGTTTGTGTGGATGGGTTTATGGTAATACAGCTGCAGGTGAATCACTTGGAGCTCTGAGGAGCGTTTAGTTGAGGACCTGCAGGTTCATTGTGTCTCCTCGCTGTCTGAGGCTTTAACTAACACCTCCTGCCTCCTGCCTGATCCTCAGAGCCACCGCCATCCTGGCCTACCTGCCCCAGGAGCTGCTGGGAACCTCCTTCTACGAGTATTTCCACCAGGACGACATCGGACACCTGGCTGAGTGTCACAGACAAGGTACCTGAACGCATCACGAGCGCGTCGCGAACGCTTCGGCGCCTCCTGGTTTCTAACCGACCGTGTGCTTCCTCCTCCTCAGTGCTGCAGATGAGAGAGAAGATCAACACCAACTGTTACAAGTTCAAGATCAAGGACGGCTCCTTCATCACGCTGAGGAGCCGATGGTTCAGCTTCATGAACCCCTGGACCAAGGAGGTGGAGTACATTGTCTCCACCAACACCGTCGTCTCGTACGTATCCGCTTCAGGTCAAACCCGGCTCGGTCCGACACGTGACCCAGAACCAGCTGGTTCTTTATCTAACACAGCAGAGTTGAATGTTTACAGACGTACAGGCCTGAGTTTTAATGCTCTTTGTTACTGTTTCCATCATTTCTTTAACTTTTAGAAACATTTTGGACGATTTCTGAGTCATATTAAGCCATTTTTGTTATTTTGGAAAATCTTTAGAATACTTTTGTGTCATTTGGAGCATTTTTAAAACTAAATTTCAACATTTTTTGAGTCATATTCAACCATTAGACTATTTCCAATCAATGTCAGTGTCTTTTTGAGCATTTTTTAAAAGTTATTTTGGACAATTTCTGACTGATTTTAAACCATTAGAGTAATTTTAAACCATTATTGAGAAACTTGGGGTCATCTTTGTGTCATTTTTGTCTGTTTTTGAGTGATTCTGGACATTTTTTTGACCCGTATTCAACCATTGGAGTGATTACAAACAATTTTTGTGAAGTTTTGAGCAATTTTTTGAGGAATTTTAGACAATTTCTGATTGATTTTAAACTATTACTGAGTAATTTGCAATAATCTCTGTGTAATTTTGTAATACTTTAATCATTTGGAACCTTATTTATTTTTTAGTTTCAGCAGTTTTTGAG
>NW_007579425.1:0-5711 GCF_000690725.1 Stegastes partitus | reverse complement strand
TACGTTTTAGCCTCATAGCTCACAGCTCAGTCACTCGAGGATTTTCAGTCACATCCAGATGAATTGTCAGAATGACTGCAGCCATCTTGTTTCTTGTTTCTCCACCCAGGATCCGAGGCTCCTCCCCCTCCAGCTGTGGCTCCAGCCCTCTGAACATCACCAGCACCCCCCCACCTGATACCTGCTCACCTGGAGGCAAGAAGGTAACTCAGTCTGCAGCTGTGTGTCATTACAAAACGGAAAAACAATCGGACTCGTCTTTCCCACGAGCTTCGGAAACACTCTGAGTTCAGGCTGAAACCGATCCGAGTTCCCGGTAAACTGATAGCCGTCTGTCTGTCTGCTGCCTCTACAGATCCAGAACGGAGGAACGCCTGAGCTGCCCAGTACAGGAATCATCCCCGGACCCGATTCCGTCGGATACCCTTATTCCAACCAGTCCATCATGAGTGAGTCGAACATTCTTATAGGTTTAAAATCACATAAATCTGAACAAAACTCCTCAGAATCAGCTGGTTCTTGTTGGGTTCTGGTCGATTCATTTTCACCCTACTCCTCCGTCCAGGCGACAACTCCCACCTGAGCATAGACATCATGGACGAGCCCGGATCCAGCAGCCCGAGCAACGACGAGGCGGCCATGGCGGTCATCATGTCGCTGCTGGAGGCCGACGCCGGCCTGGGCGGCCCCGTCGACTTCAGCGACCTGCCCTGGCCTTTGTGAGGAAGCCGGACGGGGAGAACCGGAGCCGGAGAGAGTTCGGTCGGGTCCAAATCCTGGCCGCCGAGTTTCCTGCGAAAAAAAAATGTCCATCTTAACAAAGAAGTCCGAAGGTTTCTACTGACACAAAAGATTACTTCTGTTAGCCGTCGTGTTCAAGGTTTCACTCCTACTTCCTGGTTCGTCATTCCCCGTAGGCGGAGCTTCACCGAGGCCGGATCTTTGTTAAGATGGTCATTTTCAGATCAGACGTTTCCTAACATTGCCACGGTGAGAGAAGACCACAACTCCAACAACAGTCCAGCAAACTACGGATGTGCGGTGCTAGCACGTCGACGCCCCTGCTAGCAACTCAAGACTCATGCTCGCAAGTTGACACTCCTGCTAGCTAGCACGTCGGGTTTCCTGCTAGCGGGTCGATGCTTTTGCTGGCACGCCGAGGCTCATGCTGCTAGCGCGTGGAGACTCATGCTAGCACGTTGAAGCTCCTGCTAGCAACTCGAGGCTCCTGCTAGCACGTCGAGGCTCATGCTAGCATATGGAGGCTCATGCTAGCACGTCGAGCCTCATGCTAGCTAGCACATCAAGGCTCCATCACCGGCTCTGGATCCTGTCGGCATCACCGGACTCCTGAGACAAACTGAGGTCGACGTGTTGGTCGGAGAGCGTTCGATTCCCGCTGCGACTCTCTCCACGTCTTTTACCTGAGTTCAAGGATCCTGTACAAGCGCGACCCTCCACCCGAACTCGGCCGCTTCAATCCGGCCGACCTCCGACTAAACAAAGGGATCTGCCGCCGTTTCCCTTTCGGAGATTCGCTCGGAAAGGACTTTTATTATTTCCCCCAAAAGATTCCACAGGCAGGTTTCAGAAATAGTTTTAGAAGACGCCACTCAGCTGCTGTTTCCCTCGACTTTGTCTCCGAGCTGCTCGTCCTCAGCGTCCCACCTCTAAAGATCAGAGCGGACCTATTCTGTGATGTTCTGCTGCTGCTCAGTCGAGGTCTTCACACGTCCAAAACTATGGAATGAATTATTTAAATTTGAGATAAAGAGAAAACCTGAGCTGCAGACGAGACGAAACAGCAGAATTTTTATTTTTTTAAGTATTTTTTTGGGGCTGTTTTTGTTCCTGGGGAGTCGCACACAGATTAAACACAAATCTGAATGTTTTAGAAGCCAGTTGAGTCTCAGAAGCTTCTATCATGTTGTTGAAGGACGCAAGTTTTGAGTTTATAGTGCGTTCAGAAACAAAGCTGAAATACCTTTTATTTTTGAGCGTATTGCTCAGTGTTCTGCCAAAACGTAATAAAGACACAGAGGAGCTGCTGACACTTGAAAAAATGCATTAGTTCGCCTCGACAAAGACTCGTGTGGCGGTTAATGTCCTCCGACTTTAGCTCCGTAGGCGTGGCCTCACTTCTGAATGAAGACGATTGGTCTGTTTTGAAACGTCGCCGTTTTATGGAGTGAACTCAGCATCTTAAAAAGGAAAACCTGGTTGACAAAGACAGCCCTGCTACGACTTCTTGAGTTTTAACTTCTATCGAGATGACTAGCGCAAAAATTTGTCAGTGGTCTGATTGGACCTTCAATTAGATTTTATTTATATAGCGCAAATTCACAACATATGTGATCTCACAGCGCTTAACATAGTCACCTGTGAAGACCTCCTGCTTTGTTCTGGAACAGAGCAGCTGTAGTTCCTGGTTGTTCCACCAGGGGGAGTCTCTTAGTTTTCAGTAAGATTTTTAAAAATGCAGTTACACGTTTAGCTAGCAGCGGGCCACCACGACGAAGACTAGTGTGGCGGTTAATGACCTCTGACTTTAACTATGTGAGACGAGTAGGCGTGGCCTCGCCTCTGAATGAACACCATTGGTTCATTTTGAAATGTCGCCGTTTTATGGCGAGAGCTCAGAATCTAAAAAGGAAAACCTTGTTAACAAAGACAGCCCTGTTACCCCTTATTAAGTTTTAGGTTTTGTTGAGCCGGCTAACGCAAAAAGTCTGGTTATGTTGAACTTTCTTCGTGGTCCAGCCCTGATTGGACCTTCAATTGGATTTTATTATATAGTGCAAATTCACAACATATGTCATCTCACAGCGCTTAGCATAGTCGGATACAGACGTTAAGGACTTTGAAGACCTCCTGCTTTGTTCTAGTACAGTGAGCAGCTGTAGTTCCTGGTTGTTCCACCAGGTGGAGCCTCTTGTTTTTTAATTAAAAAAAAAAACAAAAACAAAGCCTCGTGTGGCGGTTAATGACCCGCCCGAGCGGAGACATCGAAGCTAACGGAGGCAGCAGCTCGGTGCGCAGCTTCGTTTTCAGGCTAATCGGTCCGACTCCAAACCAAGACTGTCCACGTGCTCCTTCACTGCCACCGTTGGTTCTGAGGACGCCTCTCTCCGGATCAACACACCGAAACCTTGGTTCTGGGTCACAGGGTTTCCTCCTCCATCCTCCCTCCACACTGAAGCACTTCTGACTAGATGGGACTCGCTGGATCAGGTTTCTGATGCGGCGCCGAGTACTTCTTTTGCCTTTTTGTGAATTTAGCCCCCAGATAGAAAGCAGCGCCTCCTCGGTGAGCGGTTCGGACGGAACCGAGAGGAAAAAGGAAAGAAAATACCTCCTGAGATGGATTAATCTGCAGAAATGTGGATTTTTAAAGAACACTCTTGGACTTGGTCTGTTCAGCACTTAAAGACTCGTAACTGTCAAACTACCTTGTTAGCGCCGAGGGCTAAACCGTAGACGAGTGTAGAAACAGGAAACCGGTCCGAGCTCAGAGAGAATCAGGACGGACAGACGGTGTCTGGATGGACTCTTTATGTCCGTTTTTCCTCAACGATGGTGATAAACGATGACGAATATCTTCAACACGACCTCTTCGCTTCGCCGCTCTGCTGCGAGTCCGACCGGAGGAGGAGGAGGCGTCGGAGGGCGGCGCCTGAAGGGAAAGAAAATCCTCATGTACAAAAAACATAAATTAAAAGCAGCACGTCGGTGGTTTCACAGATTCCTCCTTTAACGCCTTTCAAATATTAAACCGAAGCTCAGTTTTGTAAATTCTTTCACAAATCAAATCAAAGTAACAGAAAAAACTGCAAAAAAAAAAGACATTTGCCTCAAAAACTTTTTAGCATTACTGACGCCAAAACGTATTAAAGTAAAATCATTTAAAGAAATGATTGACTTAAGTTTTTAAAAAAATATATGATAGTCTTAAATGTGTAGCAAGGTTGAAACCTTATAAAACTAACGAGACGGCAAATAGAAATGGTTTAAAAGCAAAAAAAGAAAAAAGTATATGTATTCGGTATTTTTACACATTAAATGTCTTAAACTCATTCATGCTTCAACTGTGTTATAAATACAGTTTAGAGTCGCAGAGAGAAACATCCGAACCGAACGAAATTGTGATTTTTTTAAAGACTTGTCTGGATGAAAAATATATTCGTGTGATTTTGTAAATTCTTTCCACGTTCTGGAAACTGGAAAAATAAAATAAATCCAACCAGAAAATTCTAAAGTGCACGAAAACAGAAAAAAATACAAAAAGGCGTTTAAGTGTCTTTATTAAGTGGTTACGGAGCAACGAGTTTTTATTCAAACATGAAGTTTTGTGCCAACGTTGGGGCTGATTTCCTGGTTTCTTTGGCTCATCTCGTTGGTTTAGTGGGTTTAATTAAAAGTAAAATCCAGAGCTGTGTTGGTGGCTTTTATGGTTTATGTTGCACAAAATGACCGTTAAAGTCATTTTTTAAAACTGCGGTTAAAGACGAGATCCCTTCGTTCAGCCTTTTATTTATTTTTAATATCGTTTAGTGTCGCCCTCTTTTGTTCAATGAAGGAAATAAAAATAACCAACGAACGCTAGCTAAGAAAAGACGTTAATACGGTAAAACATAGTAACGAGAAGCCTCGAAACTTGCGAGCAAGACAAATATTAAAGTTATTATGATGTAAAATAATTTCAAATAGGGATGTTATGGATTAGCTGTTCATCAGTTATATATTTAAACCAATTAAAACTATATTAACCAATAAAGCAGAAAACGCTGCAGTACCTGGTTGTTCCACCAGGGGGAGCCTCTTATCATGTAATGGGATTTTTTTTTAAAGTTGCAGTTTGTTTGCTGTGACCTGCGTTTAGCGATCAACAGGCACCACGGCAGACTTCTGTGGAGGTTAATGACGAGCCGATTTATACACGAGTCATGTGACCTTGACGTGAAGTCCGCTGTGCTTTTATTGATTATCGATCGGTCATGTTAATTGTCTAAACTTCTCTTCCCCTAGTTACAAGTACTGCTTGTGTTAACCTCCGACGTGCTGCGACTCAGATTTCATCGTGTTTGAGCGAAGTCGGCCATGTTTTCTTTCCGTCAGGAGTCGGCCATGTTCTCTTCCCGTCAGGCTCCGCCCCCTCCCGTCCTCCTCCTCCAATCAGGCAGCAGCTGGCGGAGGCCCCTCTGTATCTGTTCTAGTGGTTTTCTGTTTCAGTGTTTCTAACGCTACACACTACAATAAAGTGTCGCCCTTGTTGATATCTCCTCCTCCACCCGACAATAATGTATCAAATCTTTAAATATTATCATGTAAGAGTACTTTATGCAAATATATATGAGTATGATGAGTGTATTGTATGTATCAGCAGTGAAATATTTTTAAAATAAAATTATTTGTTTCTGTCACCGTGGCGTCGTCCGTGGTCATCGTTTGCACCTGGGCCGTTCTGTCAGCCAATCGGAGCAGCCCGCTGGTTCTGTCAGCCAATCGGAGTTGACGGATGTTGTTGCCGAGCTGCAGGAAGATCTGTGACGTGGAGATGTTGTTGCTCCTGCAGGTTGAGGAACTTCGATAAAACCTGGAGGTCATGCTGCAGTACACTGTAAAAAAATCTGCCTTTTTTAACTGTAATTTTTCAAAACAGTTTTCCTTTTTTAGTTAAGTCCCAATAATTCCTGTTAAAACCGCTGAACAAC
>NW_007579424.1:190177-194026 GCF_000690725.1 Stegastes partitus | reverse complement strand
TTGTTGTAAATATGCGCTATACAAATAAAATGGAATTGAATTAATATTGGCTGCTAAGTTAATATGAACCTTAACCAGCTAACTTTGAGCGTGTTTTGCGTGGACCATGGTTTCAGCAGATGCATTTGTCTTAGTTCACCAACAGAAACATGTTGTTAGTCTAAAAAGTAATGACAGCACGAACAAGACAATATTGGTCACCACATTAGCCAAAACAAGGAATGATAGCAATGACATAGGCCTGAACAGCTGAGCGTTAGCCGCTAGAACAGCCTCCCCAGCACAGTTGTTTTGCTGTAATTTTGCGTCTGGATGTGCAGAATCAGGACCTGATCCTGATTCATCACACTGTCGGTCCTCCTGTTCAGCTGCTCCTCGTTCACCTCCTCTGCACTGAAGATAAGATTCTTCTGTAAAGCTGCCATTTTTCAAACCACCAGATTCCTTACAGAACAGAAATGTGTTCACTGATGGACCGAACCCGCTAAAAGAGGACCACATTTAAAGCTTGGTTCTTCCTCAGGACTCGGACTCTGCTGAATGTTTGTGCTTTCAGAGGCTGATTGTTCGTCTCACTGAGTCTCTGACTGAGTTCACGACTGTATCAGGATTTACAGCTAAAGTCTGCAGCTCTGAGTGTCTCCCTAAACCTTTCATGAGTGTTGGAAACCCTTCACTTTGCTCTGATTCCTTCATCTGTAAAATATGTGGGGTCATTGCATTGTGTTTAAATAAAGTTGAGTTGAGAGGTATAATCCTGGTTTAACATTCAGAGATCAGAAGTCACGTGGATTTGATTAACAAAGCTGAGCTGCATTCCACAGAGACTTGATTCTGGATCTGTTCCCGACAGCAGCAGTGGTCCAGATTGTGTAACATCTGTTTCATCTCTTGGTAGCTGCATTCTTTCTCAGTAGAACAACAAACACTTTCTAAAAAACTATATTATCCCAAAGTAGAACCTCAAAGAACCAAACTGAGTCCAGCTGTGGTTCCCATCAGTCTACCTGCATGAACATGGTTCTACAACGAGCTGAGACCAGCAGAACCTTCTCAGTTCTGGACCTCTGGACTGTGTCTATCTATGTCTGCATCATGGCTCCACATGGAGAAGACCTGAACAGAGGAGGAGAAACATCTGACTGAGAGACTGGACAAAGATGGAAAAGGATCCAGAAGATCAGTGAGCAGCTAGAACCCAGTGCAGCCCAGTGTGAGCAGGAACCAGGAGGTCCAGAAGGAGCCACAGCAGCACTGATCAGGGCTGCAGTGGTCGTCCTCCTACAATGACTCCACGGACAGTCAACTACTGTCACTATGGAGCTGTGGACACCAGACAAAGGCAGCTGCTTCAGACTTGGCACAGGGCTGATCAATGGAGACCAGAGTTAGTGTGAAGCTCACACAGTGTGAAGGACACTTCAGAACATCAGCCTCTATGGACGGAGGAGCAGAACTAAACCTGGCTGCTGCTCACAGCTAAACTTCCAGTTCCAGTGATGGAAACATGTTGGTTCCAGGTTTTTACATTTCTGTCAAATAAACAATCAAACAAATGTTTTTGGGTTTTTTTTCTGATCTGTTTCATTCAGACTGTTCAGGGATAAAGTGACGTTCTGCTCATTTTATTGTGCAGCAGTGACCAGTTAATACCCTGACCAGTAACGAGCTCCAACACTGTGACCTGAATACCAGTCAGCTGATCAGCTAACCAACAGCAGCACAATAGAGCTTTGTGTCCTTCACCAACAACTAGCTTCATTAGCTTAATTAGCAGCATTAGCAGGTTGAAGGGTCGCTTTATTCAAATGTTTTACAGCATCTTCAGCAGGTCTACAGACTCCTGGAGTTTAATTCAAACAGTGAACCGAAGCAGCACTGACCTCAGTGATCAGCTGGCCGATCAGCTAATCAATCAGTTGGCTGATCTGTTAAAATCCAATTGTGGTCAGAAGATGAAGCTCCTGAGCTGCTGTTCTGGAGTTCTGACCTTCACACCTGAGGCCGTCTTACCTGAGTGTGTGAGGTCACTGAGTGAGGAAGAGGAGGCGCTGGATGGTGAGGAGTCTGGGCTGCTGCTGGTTGAGTCGGCCATGTTGTGCTCGTCCTGCTGCCGGTTTCAACTCAGAGTGAAGTGACCTGCTGCTGCAGAGTGGTGACATCACTGCTGTGGGCGGGGCTTGGTGTGGAGGCGTGTCCACAGTCTGTTTAACCCTTTGTTCATGATGATGTCGTTGAAGACAGAATAAAAATGTAATATTTAAATCAGTAATTATTGATACGAAACATAGTCTTAATTGTAGTATTGTAGCGAGTCTGGTTCGTTTGCATAATTAATAACATCGTGGGCTTCAGCCAGGTTGATCTGAATAATTAGTAATAGTGTAACTTTGGTACATTTGTCTCAAGACTAACATTGTAAGGTCTCAATGATAATGTTGAGACTTGATGAGGAAATGTGTAACAATTATCTTATATGTGTTGTTCTAAATGTGTTTGAGAGCCAGGTGTAAGCAGGTGTGACCGGGTGTGACCAGGTGTGACCAGGTGTGACCAGGTGTGAGCGGGGGAAAGCAGCAGTCAGACATGTGTCTTCTTCTATAAATCTTTATTGAGTGTTCAGGTGATCAGCTGCAGAGAGACACTCTGATTGGTCTACAGAGTCCTCACAAAACACGACCCAAAAGACCGACAATCAATCAGCAATCAATAATCATGACGCCACAGAACAGTGTGTTCGTACAAAAACTCAAAACAACGACATCCGCTCCAAGTACACAAACTCACAAAGATTCAGTTCAGTCGGCGCCGGCGGCAGAACTCCCCGAGGTCGAGCGACTGTCACAAACAGAGAGAGAGGTTATCGTTTACTTTTCAGGCCTCAACCACAACCTGAACCAGAACCTGAACCACAAGACTCACCTTCGAGCCGGAGTTCCAGAGCGAGAGCGACCCATCGACCCGGACCTGCAGAAACACCGAGTCAGAGACGCTCACACTGCCAGGTTTAATCAGCCTCAGCACGTGCACGTGAGAACACGTCACTGTGCACGTGCTGACAAAGGCTGTGCGCTGTCCGTCGGGTCGCCTGGTACCAGTTTATTCCTGATTTTCAACAGGACTTTTTGTAAATTTTATCTGGTTTTCACAGATTTTTACTGCTTTGTCCCAACAATCAGGTTTCTCTGATACACAGACGCCCACAGGTCTGGACTCGGCTCACTTGTATCTCGGGCAGAGACCTGTTTGCTTTAAACAATAATTTACCAACATATAACTCAACACAGCCCCACCCACCTGCTGCGGCCTCGAGACCTGGACCTGGACCAGGACCTGTAGAACACATGAGGAAGCGTTTGATTCTGAACCTGTGTGACTCTGAGCTCAGGGGCCTGCACCACGAAGCCAGACCAACATACCAGGATATGTTCCAGAGATCCAGCTTGACTAACCCTAACAGCCCACTCAGGGTAACCGGTCCTACGACGGGGGTCCTCAGCTCGGTAAGTCAACCCAGGGTTGTCTGATCTGATCTGAGCGCGTGCACATAAAATGGGCGGAGTCATCGGCCTCTGACCAATCAGGACTACCGATCAGTCTGGCTGCAGAGCGGCTCACTTTACCGCCGAGGAGCAGAACATCATCTGGACCAGATATGAAGAACATAAAACCATGATAGGAGCAGAAAGAGAGCAGAGCAGGAAGGAATGGTGGCAGGAAGCTGCTGCCTGTGTGGACGATCAGCTCATTAGTTTATCATAAAACCTGATCACTGCTCATCATGAAGGCTCGTATCAGACCAGCAGCACATCTCAGGACTCCTTTAGCTCCTGATGGACAGACTCGTGG
>NW_007579424.1:177762-182700 GCF_000690725.1 Stegastes partitus | reverse complement strand
TAACCCTTAACTCTAACCCTTAACCTTAACCCTTAACCCTAACCCTTAACTCTAACCCTTAACCTTAACCCTTAACGCTAACCCTAACCCTAACCCTACCCTAACCCTAACCCTAAACCCTAACCCTAACCCTAACCCTACCCTAACCCTAACCCTAACCCTAAACTCTACCTAACCTTCCCCAGCTTCCTGTTGCTTGTTGGCCTGCGTGGCAGTCCGCTAGCTGGAGGGAAGCCAGCCAAGTGGAGGTCACAGTGGAAAAATAAAGGTCCGAAAGAACACAACAGATGCCTCATGTTGCTTTTACTGAACCTGTTTTTATCAAGATCCTGCTTTTTAGTCACATTCATAAGTAGAATCAGTTCTATAGGTGTCTACAGATCATTACTGGAATTTTGGTTTGGTTTGGTTTTCATGTCCGGCGAGGATGTCAGGTTACCTTCAAAACCACCACCCTGCACACAGACAGGTGTGCAGACAGATAGACAGACAGACAGGTGGAGAGACAGGGTTTGAGGTTCTGGAAGCTGAGTGGCTGAGCGGGCTCGGTTCCCCTGCTCAGGCTGACGCAGATCAGAGGGTATGGCTGCTCCAGGATGACCAGCAGCTCCAAAACTTCCAGAGAACATGGAGGTTGGGCGTCCACATTCTGGACAGGAGCGACAGAGCAGAGCAGCTGGACTTCTTGTGGTTCTTGAACATGTTTTAGTTTCATCCAAGAGGCCTCTTCAGCTATAACTGCCTGGTGGGGAGCTCCAGGTATTTAGTCTCACCTCCAAATCCCCAGGGGCCTCATTTATCATCAGTGCGCAGAAAAGGTTCTAAGGAGGTACCGAGCCATCAGAACCCGGACTAGCGGCCTGAGGAAAAGCTTCCTGCTCTGAGGTGTAGCGTCCATCAGACCACCTCCTCCCTCCCCCCCGCCCACAAACACCCACCACCCAGAGCTGAGACTCTAACCCACCCCCCACACAGAGGCGCACTGATGGAGTTTTCCTGCTTCTTAACCCTGAAGACTTTATGTTTTTAATCAGTTTCATTGTACAACTAATTTTAAATAGGTCACCATGAGATCTGATGAATTATAAAAGACATATTTGGTCATTTAAAACTCAACCATGAAAACAGCAATGTAATTAATCACATATTTATCATTGTTGATCTGCGATGGACTGGTTACCTGTCCAGGTGTCCCCTGCCTTCACCCCAAGTCAGTTGGCATAGACTCCAGCCCCAAGTTCTCTGACGACTCTGCAGTGGTTGGGTGTATACGTGGTGGACGGGATGAGGAGCACAGAGCGCTGCTGAGTGACTTTGTGGAGTGGTCTGGGAGGAACCATCTGCTCCTGAATGTGGCCAAGACCAGGGAGATGGTGATGGACTTCAGGAAGACGAGGACGACCACACAGCCCCTGAACNTCGTAGGACTGAAGACCCAGGATTTACCCTGAAGATACCTCGCTAACCCCAGATCCTGCTTCTAGTTCAGGCCCCTGGTGTTCTGACAGTGATGACATCACAGTCTCACCTGGACGTGGACCTGGTACTGGACCTTCTGGGAGAACCTGAGCGGGAGCGACGAGGAGAGGAAGACCTGGACCTGGACATGATGACATCATCAACACATGGAACAGGTGACCTACCTTATCAAAATAAAAGTCCTGCTGGCTCAGACCTCACATCATTTTTGGCACTGATTATGAACAGATCGGCGTCCTGACTCGTACTCACCTCCTCCCTCGGCTCCGGCTGCGGGAGGATCGTCTCCCTCTGGACCTGGACCTGGACCTGGACCCGGACCAGAAGCAGGAGAGCAGCAGTGAGTAGGAGCAGAGTGGCAGGTGGAGATAAAGTGATGAACTACAACTGATACTTTAACGTTACTCATGCAGAGGTAGAACAGGGCTACACACTCAAACACAGTAAAAACAGTAATGGGTGATGAAGTAAACCTTTTGCAGGTCGGCCCTCTTTGGACCGGGTCTAGCAGATCTAGGAGATCTAGAAGATTTCTAACGATGATGGTACTGACAGCCAAATCGCTCGATTGAGACTTGATAGAAGCGAGGCGGGTTTTTCTAGAAGTGGCCGCGGTCCAGCAGCTCTTTTCCTGGTTACATTACGGCCAAACTAACACGGCGCAGCGTCTACAACCTTTAAGAGCTTCAGCCTCTGCAGAACAACTCTATGAAACATTTAGGATCTGAACCAAACGATGGAACCTGAAACGTTTTGACCAGGTGTTAAACAAAGTCTCAGAACAGTGAAGTCAGAACAGCAGGTTAGAGTGACACACAGCAGGTGAGCTGCAGACCTGAACCCTGCAGGACTCACCTGGCCTCGTCCAGCCCCACCACCAACCAATCAGCAGTCAGCTTCATTTTAATAAAAGCAGTGTAAACTCTGTGATTGCAGCTCCTTCAGTGAAGGTTCTCTGGTTTCTTTCTTCTGTGGCACTAAGCTGAACGTCTCTGGACTGAACAGGACATCTGAGGAACATCTGAGGAACCTCTGATCCATGTCTTTCAGTTTTTGAGGCCAACAGCTGATCAGTTAATCCAAAAGATGGTTTACAGATTATTGATCAATGGATGATTATGATACATTCATCTCAGACATCCTCTGGATGAGTCACCTCAACTGTTCAGTGAGCAGAAAAGCGTGAAGAGCTTCAGCTTCCTGACAGAGAGCAGGAGAACTTCCCGTTCACTGCTGAGCGATCGGCTGCTTTTCAGATCAATGCATCAGATCAGACTCTGTGAATCCAGCGTCCTGCAGGACTCGGGTCTGACAGCGTCACACAGAGAGAACATGACTGAACATCAGAGACGACAGAAGGAGCAGCTGAGCCGGCTCCCCACAACCCAGGAACATGAATTCAACTCTGAGCAGGTCCGTGTGATTGGGCGGCCGCGGCTCAGCTGCTCCAACACGGCATTTAAACTGCAGATCATCGCATGATGTCGACACCGTGGCGGTCGTCATGGTTACCTGCTCCTCCGGCTCCTCCGACTGTAGCGGTGACAGTCGTAGGCGTAGTGACCTTTTTCTCCGCACTCGTAGCATTTATCGTTCGGGTCGAACGGTCGGCGCGTCGGCGGCCGATCGTACCGAGAACGACGAGGCATCCCAGTGGACAGCTCGACCCGAACCCGGCTGCCGCAGATCACCCTGAACACAACAAACAAACAAACTGCAGACACCCTGAAAACAACTAACAAACAAACAAACTGCTGATGTGTGTGTTCAGGTGTGTGTTCAGGTGTTTCAAACACTGACTTTCCATCCAACCCTCGGACGGCGTCTTCGGCGTCTCGAGAGTCCTCGAACTCCACGAAGGCGAACCCTGGAGGGTTTCTGGCGACCCAGACGGTTCTGAGTGGCCCGTAGTACCCGAAGGCCCGCTCCAGCTCACCTTTTCCTGCCCCAGTTCCCAGGTTTCCCACGTACACCTTCGCCTCTGTAGAGGACACAGAGAGGACAGGTGAGAGAGGACAGGTACAACACGAAGCAAAAAGGTGCAAGTGTATGAGCCAATCAGGGGCCTGCTGCGCTCATGAATTATCAATTAACTGTATGCAAATGAGCTGAGACATCCAGCTGCTCCTGGTCCTACAGAGTCTCACCAAAGTCTATTCAGAATCCGGAGGATTCTAGAGCCTCCAAAGAGGAGCTAGCTGCGGCTAACAGGAGAACCAGACGGACGCTGTGTCGCTGTCGCGGCCGATGTGCGTTTGTGCTGTTGTTGTTCGAAACTAATCTGTGACGTTCAGTCAGGTAGCTGTTAGCTGTTAGCTCTGTCTAACAGGCTGACACCGGGGCGAGCCTCGGTCCGTGCTAACCCGACAAAGGAGAACACAGAGCGGGTTACCTCCTCCGTACCGACCGGATCTGGACATCCTCACGGCGGGCCGCAGCTGCACAGGGTGCGCTCACTGTGCGGGGAGTTAGCTTAGCTGCTAACTGGATCTGCGGCAGCAACACCGCTTCCGGTCACAGAATAACGTCCGGGGCAGCAGCGGCGGAACCTTTGTTTGTGTGCCGTGTTTCCTTCGGGGTCATTTAAAGGTGGCGCCACAGAGAAGCCTGAAGTGTCAGCTTTGACTATTACTGACTGACTATTGCTTTTCTGTCAGTCTGGGAGGACCAGGATGCAGCGCGGCTGGCCTCTGTTAGGTCCGCTGCAGTGGATCCGCTACACCGACAAGCAGGTGAAGGTGAAGGCGGCAAAAGAAGAGGAGCACCGCGGCTGGATGCTCACCGTGGACCCGGTGTCCGCCAGGTATGGTGGTCCCTGGTACCAGGACACGGTGTCAGTACACAGTAGCCTTATCTCAATACTCAAGTATGTAAGTCCGTACTTGCGTACTCGCGAGAACGGTCCAGCGAGTCCGCGAGAACCCGTCACTGGGACGGCAGCGTACTCGATGACGTCACCACCTCGGCTCATCTGTTATCTTTACCGTGAAAAACAAGGAAATGAAATGAAATACTAGAACACAGCTCTGCTGGATTACGTTTTAATATGAATACATGTTGAGGTTTCTCAGGTCGTTATACGATCTTTATTGAAGCCGTTAATTAGCTGACAGCAGTGTCTGATCAACAGGTCAGATATCAGACCATCCATCTCTGGAATACAGCTGAAAATGTTTGATTACAAAAATACTTAAATAGACAAGAACTATATATAATAAATATAACAGTTAGTAAACAGGGTAATTTTTATAGATTTTATTTTATAACAGGACAAAAGTCTCGTACAGAACATCTATAGATGAAGAACGTTGTTCCTCTGCTCCTCCTGATGCTCTTCAGTGGAGCTGGACACAGATGCTCCGTCAGAAGGTCCAGGATGGAGCTGCTCATGTTGTGGGGAGTCTCCCAGCAGTCAGGAGGACGTTCATCCAGCTGCCTCCACTAAAACACTGCTCACAT
>NW_007579424.1:166764-172762 GCF_000690725.1 Stegastes partitus | reverse complement strand
TGGAGGACTACAGGTACCTGGGCGTCCACACTGACAGCAGACTGAACTGGAGGATCAACACCGAGGCTGAATACAAGGAGGGGATGAGCAGACTCTACTTCCTGAGGAAGCTGAGATCCTTCGGCGTGTGCAGCAACATGTTGAACATTTTTTATCAGTCTGTTGTTGCCAGTGTTCTCTGCTGTAGTCTGCTGGGGAGGCAGCATCAGAGCCGGCAACACTAACAGACTGAACAAACTGATCAGGAAGGCTGGCTCCGGTACCGGCTGTGGTGGAGGGGAGGACTCTGAACAAGCTGGTATCTATTGTGGATCAGCCCGACCACCCTCTCCACCCCCTTCTGGACAGGCAGCGGAGCTCCTTCTCAAACAGACTGATTCAGCTCCGCTGTCACAAGGACCGTTACAGGAAATCATTCCTGCCCAGAGCAGTAACCCTGAACAACACCTGGCCTCTGTCTGGTCTGTCTGGCAGAGAGCGTTCTCAGCTCTCCCAGCCCGGTATAGCGGTCTGCAGGGTCGGAAGGGTTATAACATACTGGGGGACCTTTTCAGATGTCAGGCTTCACAAAGAATGTGATAGCTGACGCTTACTTGAATAAGAAACAACAGTCAAGTTTTTCCTCCCAACAGATTTATGATGCATATCCACTAATTGGATGCAGGGCAGGAGTGGAGCGTCAGGGGAAGAGGAGACACTACAAGCCATCCGTCCGTCTGTCCATCATCATGGGAAACATGAGGTCTCTCCCTAATGGGCTGGAAGAGCTAACGGCTAACAGCGCTGAGCCGGCTGCAGTGGGAGTATCGGGAGTGCAGCCTCATGTTGTTCACGGAGTCACGGCTGAACCAGCTCACTCCGGACTCTCTCGTAGCTTTGGACGGATTTCACCTGGTCAGAGGACTGGAGTTGGAGGGAGAGTGTAAGAAGAAAGGCTGGGGACTCGCCATGTATGTGAATGAGAGATGTTGTAATGCTGGGCGAGTTAGCGGTAACGAGCAGTGCTACACGAAGGATGTTGAACTGCTGGCGGCTGGTTTGCGGCCGTTTTACTTGCCGAGAGTTTTCACACGTCCTGCCGATTACAGTTTCCATCCTCCCCTCGGCTGATGCTGCTGCAGCCTGTGAACTCATCCATAGTTCAGTGTCCCAGCTGCAAACATCTCAGCCTCAGTCTCAGATGGTCATCTCAGGAGACTTTAACCAGACATCGCTCTCTACCACTCTCCCCACATCCAGCCAGCATGTGGACGGTCCAACCGGAGATGGTGGGGCCTTGGACCTGCTGTGTATGGACACATGGATGCATGTTACTTAATTGTTGTTATTTTCTTGTACTTTCTTTTTATATTTTTGGATGCTTTCCCCCAGTGGGGGATCAATAAAAATCATTCTGTTATTCCAACTGATTTTGGTCCAGGTCAGCAGGGATGGCAGACCTGAAGCAAGAGATGATGAGTCTCTCGAAGCATTTTGCGATGATGGGGGTCAGACTGACTGGGTGGAAGTCATTTAGGCAACTCACTGTGTTGTTCTTCGGTACTGGGATGATAGTGGATGACTTGAGGCAGGTGGGAACTGCAGACTGTTGCAGTGAGAGGTAAAAGATGGTGGTGAATACCTCTGCTAGCTGGTGTGCGCAGGCCTTAAGAATCTGTCCTGGGATGTCGTCTGGACCAGTCGCTTTTCTCACGTTGACTCTGCGCAAGGTGGCCTTCACCTGGTGCCGGTGCAGCTGGATGGGAGCATCGTCCTCTGGTGGTGTGGGCTGAGGGATGGCTCCTAAGTCGCTGCTCCGTTAGTCAAAGCAAGAGAAAAACCAGTTCAGTGTGTCTGGATGAATGTTGTCTGTGGGGGCTGTAGATGTGGTGTTGTTCTTGTTGTCCCTGAGAGTCTTTATCCCCTACCACATTCCTCTGGAGTTGTTGCTGTTAAAGTGCTTGTGAATGCGCTGCTGGTATTTACGCATGGCCTCAATGATCCTCCTCTGGTTGCTCCTCACACTCTTGTAGGCCTGTTGGTCCCCCGATCTGAAAGCAGAGTCATGCGCTCTGAGGAGGGTCCTCAGTTCACCGTTGAACCACAGCTTCTGGTTGGGCAGCACTTTAACAGTCTTGGTCTCTGTCACACACTCAGCGCACAAGGTGATGTAGTCCAGCACAGCTGATGCGTGTCCTTCCAGGTCTGTCCCCTCAGCAAAAACTCCCCAGTCTGTGATGTTCTGCAGGGCTGAGGTGGCTTCCTCAGGCCATATTGTACCTCCTTCAGAGGAGTCACAGGAGTCTCGGTGGCCTCCCTCTCTAGTCTCCTTCTTGCTCAGTCACTCAGTCTGTGAGGACGTCCTGCTCTAGTCAGATCTCCTCATGCTCCATGTTCCTTCCATGTCCTAATGATGGGTTTATCTGGACTCCAGAGATGTTCAGTAACTTGTGAATGTTCTTGTATCGTCTCCTGACTGATGCTTCTCAACAACCTTTCCCAGAGTTCCTGGAGGGTTCTTCAGTCTTCATGGTGTAGTTCTATCCATGAGTACTGACCCACCAGTGACTGGACCTTCCAGATACACGAGTCTTTCTACTACAATCACTGAGACACATTCACTGACCTCAGATGATGCGTTTACTGACTGTGGGACTTCGAGCACCAACTGGCTGCACATGAGTTCAATTAGCTGAGTCACTTTGAAGGGAAAAAAACATATTTCTTCTTCGTCACCTATTTCAGATTTTTATGTAATTGACATTACTTCATTTAAATATTTTTTTGCTTTGACATGAGTCTTGTTTTTTGTTGTAAAGTTTTTTCAAGAGTGAAATCAAATTGAACAGGGGTGCCGTTATAGCTCACCTGGTGGAGCTGGCGTCCCATGTGCAGGGCTCCAGTCCCCATATGGAGGTTGTGAGTTCGAGTCCCGCTCATGGCCCCGTCCCACACGTCCTCCCTCCATTCTTCTCCCCACTTTCCTGTCTCTCTCTCACTGCTCTATCAATAAAGGCACAAAGGCTAAAAAATAACAAAAAAAAATCAAATTGAACATGATTCATTGTTGACAAGCAATAAAAGGAGAAAACTTTCAACAGAAGGTAAAAACTTTTATAGGTGCTGTATAGTGTGACAGAGGTCAGGGTACCTCCTGATCCAGGAGGCAGCAGAGTGAGTCTTCAGCAGACAGCCATTAAACTTTGGAGAAACAGACTCCCATCTGAGAACAAACCAACAGAAGAGTTAAACTGACTTCGGTAATGCTGGAGTCGGCCCAGTGTGTCTACTGAGGACTTACATGGACTTTAGGAGTGGGCGGGAGTCCGTTACTGGCCGGTGTCTGATGAAGACATGAACAATGACGTCAGCGTGAAGTCTGCAGCTCGACTGTTCGCTCGGAGCAAACATGGAGGCGGCTGAGATCAGCTCTAATCCTCCAGACTGGAGTCGCGTCATTTAGGTAAATAAATCAAATTACAAAATGTTCCAACTGACACCACCCAAACAGAGCAGGCCACAGACCTCTAACAGCCTCAGATAGCGTCTCTGTAATCTGATTACCTGCATATTCGTTAGAAACTGTGTCTGTAGAAGGTTTTTGTGTAGAATGATAGAAAATAAAGGAACCCTTTATGTCGGACTTCAGCCCAGGACTGGAAGTGTCCCTGACCTGCTGATACTTACAGGACAGTCCTTGTTGTCTTTCCTGAGGTGGACACCAGGAGGCGCTGCAGGCTGCTGCTCCAAGCAGGCCTGACGTTTCCGCAGAGACATTACATCAGCTGAGAGGGATTCATGTCCTTATTCACACACTGCATTTAGGTGATGCTGACATCATGCCGTCTCCTCTTACAGCCACTAAACGATGTTTGACAGCGTCCGGCGGTGGATCCCGGACGCTTCAGGAAAAGACCAAAATCTATTTGTGTTTTGTTTGTTTGTTGCCCTTAACGACAGTCAAATCTCATAACGGCTCCGTACAGAAACATTTTTATATCCCTGTCCTTTCCTCAGACCTCCAGTAAAAAGCAACGCGACAGCTGTGTTGGTTATGGACAGTAATCTGGATACTACCACACAAGAGTATCAGTAATCTGATTACTAACACACATAAGCAACAGTAATCTGATTACTAACACAAAGGAGCATCAGTAATCTGGATACTAGCACACAGGAGTCTGTCGCTGTCAATCAAAGCTCAGGACACACCCACACAGATGGAAAGGTGTGGAGTCATCACGCTCACATTTCGTCACGGTGATCTGCTCCTGATTGGTCACCGTCATCACCTCCTTCCTCATCCTTCTCAGTCTGATCTTAACCTGCAGCATGTGCATCCAGGTGAGTGTCAGGACACCTGCAGGGGGACATCAGTCAGGAAGCTTCTGACAGTTTCTCACTAAAATTAGCTTCAGCATGAGAGTCTCACCTGTACTACCTCACCTGAACACACCTGGACACACCTGAACACACCTGAGCTGCAGTTGGTTTACCAGGTGTTTCTGTGTTAATCGTCTCATCAGAGGAACCAGCTGCTCATGTCAGTCACACGACTCGGGTCAGAACCAGAAACCTGCAGAGGCTTGTTGTCTTTGGACAGCTGTCCTCAGTGTGACCCTAAGCCTTGGTGGAAAGCTTAGCGCAGGTCAGACTGACAGAACTCTGGAGAACAAGCCGATGGAGGAGAGCTGTGTTCATGGTTCTCCTGTAGATGCTCTGAGACGCTGGACAGCTGCTTCTGCTTCTTCCCTCAGAAGAAAACTCACCAGTGGCTCAGAAACGTTTCTTATTTGATCAGAGTTGCAGAAGTGCTTCCGTGATAATTAGAGCGGACTTTAAATTTGCTGTGATTGTGGTTTTCACTATCTGGCTTCGCTAAGCCGAACAGCGAGTCACATGAAGCTGGTCATCAGCTGGGTGAGTCAACCAGGGTTTCTGAACCTGCTCTGAGCACGCTCACATGAAAGAGGCAGAGCAGCAGATGACCAATCACCGACAGGTGAAGAGCTGCATATTTCTCAGAAGAGGAACAAACTATAAACCACCACGAGTTTAAAATATAGTCCAGACTGAAGGTAACTCAGCTGCTGCTGAAGTCAGGAAGGAAACAAACAGAGCAGCTTCAGCAGGAAGGCAGATGAACATCCACGTGTTGTAGATGTGCTCAGATGGAGCGTCACAGCTTTATTCTTTCAGCTGGTGTTAAACAGTCTGAGACTAAAGAAGAATAAATATTTAAACATCATTCAAACTGATCAGTGGACTGACTGCAGATCTGACAAGTTCAACAAGAACAAGGCCTTCAGCAGTCTCTGGTTCTGATCTAATGCTGTAAAGGACGACAGGACAATGGAATACTTAAACATGTTTGCAGTCAACAGACAAAACTGAAGTGAGCTCCACCACTGAGAATCTGTGTCTCTCAGATCTGAAAGGAAGAAGTTTAGAATCTACAAACTGTCATGATCTGACCTCTACAGGATCCACAGGAAGCAGCTGATTGGTTCGAGGGAAGAGACCCGCACATGTAGATCTGTAGTCTGGAGCAGCTCAGTATCAGCTACCACGATGCTGTAAGAAGTGAACCAGAGTTAAACCTGAAGGTTCCTCCAGAGGCTCAAAGCTCTGCAGCCACAGCCTCAGTGCAAGGCCCTGTTTGGGGGCGGAGCTTCAACTGTGATTGATATGCTCTCTGTAAACCAACAGGACTGTCAGATCATGAAGGTATGAGGGCCTCCCATGCTGCGCTCCTGCAGTCCGTCACTGTGACTCGTCAGTGCTGCTCTGCGTGCAAACGTTGGTTTTTACCAAAATAATGTTGTTAAATAATAAATAATGTGTTGAACAGCAGCGGCTCACACGTTGTTATTAGCGCTGAGTCAGGCTGTATCAGCAGAACCGCTTTTACAGAACCAGAGCTGCTGCACCTGCGGAGCTCACCTGCCCAACAACCTCACCGCCCGATGACCTCACTGCCCGACGACCTCACTGTCCGATGACCTCACTGCCCGATGAC
>NW_007579424.1:161403-165744 GCF_000690725.1 Stegastes partitus | reverse complement strand
ACTTGGAGTATTTTGTGACTGTGAGCAGGTGAAGCCTCAGCTCAGGTGTTTGGCGCTGTGACGCTCTGAGAGGTCACATTCAGACAGCAGACGAAGAAAACAGAGGCAGCGGTGACCTGCACTCGGGACAATCAGTGGAAATGTCAGCCGTCCATTTAAAACCATCCGGCTCTGGATTTTCTTCACTGTTAGCAGATATTGCAAAGTGCTCAGATGCAGCATCTTTAAATTTTCATCACAGCAGCACCACTGCTGTTCCCCCTGAGAGCAGTGATGAATTATTCAGGCGGAGCTGAGGTCGACTCTGGAGGAGAAACTCTGCAGAGCTCAGCATTCTGCTGCTGCTGAGGATCATCGCTGCGTTAATCAGCTGCAGCTGTTTTAACTTCTGTAACGTTACTGAAACCAGCAGCGCTGTCAGCTGATTAAGCTGCATCACATGACATGCACCAACTTCTCCCCTGAAATCACATGATGCAGGAATCATCAGAGCTGATGTTTCTGATATTTGGTTATTATTTGAGCTGATCTCTGATCAAATAAATTATTTCAATAAACCTTTGCCTGTGATGCAGCCTCCTCTCTGTCTGCATTCACTGTGGTTGATCAATGTCCCAGCCACAGTTCCCTGATTGGTTATATGTCACCAGTAACAGCCAATCAGCACTGAAGTATAAGTGCTGAACAGCTCTCCTTTAATAAACATGTGAAACACGAATGATCAAAGACATTTCAATTACGTTTTGTATTGCAATATTTTAATTTATACTTTAAATATCTGTTCCAAATATTAGTTATTGGTCTCATTGATTGCCAATTATGCACATCGACCCTAGAAAAAAAATTGTTGACCCCTCATCTGAAATGTACCATGTTTCAAAGATCGATTTCATACACGTCTGACTTAAGTTTATTTATTTTACGTTGTATTAGCTGTATTTTTTTTGTTTCTTTGTTTTATAATTTCTTTTAAATTTGTATTACTTTTCATTGTATCATATTTGTTTAATTTATTAATTTTTTATTCTTTTTATTTTTTTCTTACATCTGATTAGAGTTTTATTGTTTTTCTGTTTATTTTATATTATTTTATTTTAGTTAAGGTTAGTTTAATCTAGTTTAGTTAAGATACATGTGATTTAGTTAAAGTTAAGGTAAATTAAGTTAAGCTGTTGCCGCTAAGTCATAGATTTGTGTTGTATTTTTACCTGTTAACAGTGAGGATTGATCCAGGTCCTGGTCCTGGTTCTGGTTCTAGTTTGTGTCTCCACCTTCCATCTGCAGCTCCTGTACAGAAGCAGGTGATCAACAAGGATTGGTTCATCGGTACCATATTCGTCTTCACCATTTTCAGCTACAAATATTGATCATATCAGTCCATCCATCCATCCATCCATCCATCCATCCATCCATCTTCTTCTGCTTTATCCGGAGTCGGGTCGCGGAGGCAGCAGCCTTAGCAAAGCTGCCCAGACTTCCGCACACACCTCCTCCAGCTCTTCTGGGGGGACCCCTAGGTGTTCTCAGGCCAGTCAAGAGACATAATCTCTCCAGTGTGTCCTGGGTCTTCCCCGAGGCCTCCTCCCTGTCGGACGCACCCGGAACACCTCCCCAGGGAGGTGTCCAGGAGGCATCCGAAAAAGATGCCTGAGCCACCTCAACTGGCTCCTTTCGATGTGGAGGAGCAGCAGCTCTACTCCGAGCTCCTCCCGCGTGAATGAGCTCCTCACCCTATCTCTCAGGGAGCGCCCAGCCACCCTGCGGAGGAAACTCATTTCGGCCGCTTGTATCCGCGATATCGTTCTTTTGGTCATTACCCAGATCTCATGACCATAGGTGAGGGTTGGGACGTAGATTGACCGGTAAATCGAGAGCTTTGCTGCCTTGCTCAGCTCTCTCTTCACCACGATGGTCTGGTACAGCGACCCTGCGACACTACAGATGCTGCACCTATCCGTCTGTCAATCTCATGCTCCATCTGCCCCTCACTCGTGAACAAGACCCCGAGATACTTGAACTCCTCCACTTGAGGCAAGGACTCTCCACCGACCTGGAGAGGGCAAGCCACCTTTTTTCGGTCAAGAACCATGGCCTTGGAATTGGAGGTGCTGATCCTCATCCCGCTTGCCTCACACTTGGCTGCAAACTGCACGCTGAAGGTCCTGATTTGATGAAGCCAACAGAACAACATCATCTGCAAACAGAGATGAAATTCTGTGGTTCCCAAACCGAACCCCTTCTTCCCCCTGACTGTGCCAAGAAATTCTGTCCATAAAAATAATGATCAGAACCGGTGACAAAGGGCAGCCCTGGCGGAGGCCAGCGCGGACTGAGAACAGGTCTGACTTACTACTGGCAATGTGAACCATGCTCCTGCTGCTGTTGTAAAGGGAACAGACAGCCCTTAACAGAGGGCCCCGGACCCCATACTCCTGAAGCACCCCCCACAGGACACCACAAGGAACACGGTCGAACGCCTTCTCCAGATCCACACATGTGGACTGGTTGGGCGAAGTCTCCTCGAGCACCCGATGGAGGGTATAGAGCTGGTCCAGTGTGCTGCGACCAGGATGAAAACCAGACTGCTCCTCCTGAACCCGAGGTTCGGCTATCGGTCGGATCCTCCTCTCCAGTACCCTGGAATAGACCTTGCTGGGGAGGCTGAGGAGTGTGATCCCTCTGTAGTTGGAACACACCCTCTGGTCCCCTTTCTTAAACAAAGGGACCACCACCCAGGGTCTGCCAATCCAGAGGCACTGTCCCCGACTGCAACGTGATGTTGCAGAGACGTGTCAACCAGGACAGTCCCACAACATCCAGAGACTCACGGTATTCAGGATGGATCTCATCCACCCCCGGAGCTTTGCCACCGAGGAGCTTTCTAACCACCTCTGCAACTTCAGCGCAGGTGATGGACAAGTTGACCTCTGAGTCCACAGTCTCTGCTTCCTCTTCGGAAGATGTGACAGCGGGATTGAGGAGACCCTCGAAGTATTCCTTCCACTGTCCGGTGACCTCCTCAGTCGTGGTCAGGAGGTCCCCACCCGCACTGTAGACAGTGTTGGTGGAGAGTTGCTTTCCCCTCCTGAGGCGCCGGACGGTTTGCCAGAATTTCTTCGAGGCCGACCAATAGTCCTCTTGCATGGCCTTCCCGAACTCCTCCCAGACCCGAGTTTTTGCCTCTGTGACCGCACGAGCTGCCGCAAGCTTGGCCTGCCGGTACCTGTCAGCTGCCTCAGGAGTCCTACAAGCCAAAAATGACTCTTTCTTCAGCTTGACGGCATCCCTTACTTCCGGTTGCCACCACCGGGTTCGGGGATTGCTGCCACGACAGGCACCAGAGACCTTATGACCACACCTATGAACGGCCGCAGCGACAATAGAGGAGGAGAACATGGACCACTCAGCCTCCATGTCTCCAACATCCCTCGGAATGTGGAAGAAGCTCTCCCAGAGGTGTGAGTTGAAAACCCTGCTGACACAGGGTTCCGCCAGACGTTCCCAACAGACCCTCACGATACGCTTAGGTCTGCCAGGTCTGACGGGTGTCTTGTCCTGCCAGCGGATCCAACCATCAATCACTGGCCAATCAGCGACCGATCAGGTGTCGATCAGGGACCAATCAGGTGTCAATCAGGGGCCGATCAGGTGTCGATCAGGTACAGATCAGGTGTCGATCAGGAACAGATCAGGGACCGATCAGGTGTTGATCAGGTGTTGATCAGGGGCTGATCAGGGACCAATCAGGTGTCAATCAGATGTCGATCAGCAACCAATCAGGGACCGATCAAGTGTCGATCGGGGCCGATCAGGTACCAATCAGCGACCGATCAAGTATTGATCAGGGGCTGATCAGGTGTTGATCAGGTGTCGATCAGGGACCGATCAGGTGTCGATCAGCGGCCGATCAGGTGTCGATCAGGTGTTGATCAGGGGCTGATCAGATACCAATCAGCGACTGATCAGGTGTCAATCAGGTACGATCAGGTACGATCAGGTGTCAATCAGGTGTCGATCAGGGGTCGATCAGAGACCAATCAGCTGTCGATCAGCGACCGATCAGGTGTCGATCACAGGCCGATCAGGGACCAATCAGGGACCGATCAGGTGTCGATCAGGGACAGAGCAGGTGTCGATCAGGTGTCGATTAGGTGTCGATCAGGGACCAATCAGGTGTCGATCAGGTGTTGATCAGGTGTCGATCAGGGATCGATCAGGTGTCAATCAGGTGTCGATCAGGTGTCGTTCAGGTACAGATCAGGTGTCAATCAGGTGTCGATCAGGTGTCGATCAGGGCCGATCAGGGACCGATCAGGTGTTGATCAGGGACCGAGCAGGTGT
>NW_007579424.1:159501-161348 GCF_000690725.1 Stegastes partitus | reverse complement strand
GAGCAGGTGTCGATCAGGTGTTGATCAGATGTTGATCAGGTGCAGATCAGGTGCCAATCAGGGACCGATCAGGTGTCGATCAGGTGTAGATCAGGTACAGATCAGGTGTCGATCAGGGACCGATCAGGTGTTGATCAGGAACCGATCAGGTGTCAATCAGGTGTCGATCAGGGACCGATCAGGTGTCAATCAGGTACAGATCAGGTGTCGATCAGGAACAGATCAGGGACCGATCAGGTGTCAATCAGGTACAGATTAGGTGTCGATCAAGGACCGATCAGGTGTTGATCAGGTCCCGCCTCCGATGAACATGAAGCTGCTATCCGTATGATGTGTCTGTCTGAGCCAAACTGCAGTTTAAACAGTTTACATCATTATCTGCCTGCAGGGAGTCATGGTCGCCTCGGCCTCCTCGCTCTCTGTGGGGGGCGGAGCTTCATAGCGGCCCAGCGGGGGGCGAGGGGGGGTCACGCTCCGTGTCATCTCTGAGGCTTAATGAGGCCGAGCAGCCGAGTGTCCGGAGCTTCACCTCCTCATTACTGGCGACGACACCGACTCCCCCGGCTGAACGAATCGCGGCCTAACGAGGAGCAGATGAAGGCAGCGTGGGCGTTACCGCGGCGACAGGGACAGCTGAAGGCGAACAGAGAGCTTTAAAGATGGAGACTGAAGGTTCTCATTACTGAGCTGAGGTCAGAGCTGCAGAAAGTTCACTGTTTCTTAAACTGACTGAAACCTGATTGGTCCACTGAGCAAATCTGAAAACGGTCTTTGAAGTCTCAGAGAAGAAGAAGCTTCAGCTGTCAGTCCTGCTGATGTTTGTGTTGTGGAAACCTGGACAACAAAAAGAAGCCTGCAGACAGCGTTAGTCCTCAACCAAGTTAACATCACGTCAACCCTCAAACCAAACTAAAAGTCCTGCTATATCTAAAGCATCAGTCAGAAACTGACGGAACAGAAAGAATCATTGGACTTTCAGCTCTGAGACAGTCCTTGATTGAGTCCTTGACGTTTAAAATAATATTTAATCAAAATCATTTTATTCAACATGTCCTGTTTAGAAATGATCCAGAAATCTAAAATAAACGCAGCATGGCTCAGAACCAGTGAACAGAGGAGCCAGTTGTTGGAGATACATTCAGTGGTGACATTCATGGCTGCTGAAGCTGACTACTCGCACTTACACATATGTCATATATATATATATATATAATGCACTCTACACAGTAGCATGTTTTCCATTTGATTGGCAGCAGTTTACGGATTATGTTTCATACCTGCATTCTTTACTCATACAAGCTGCAGCCCACAAAACGCATGTTTCTTTTCTTTTTTTTTTTTTTAAGTTATTGTGGTCTGACCTTCACCTTTAAATGAAGTCCATGCTCCGCTCCTTCTGGACAGAAATATCCGTTATGTTTTTTTGTAAAAATCTCCTTGTCTTCCTTCGCTGCACTTGACTTGCTAACTGTATACTGTACTTAGTCTATCTAGCTGTCACTTACTCTGCAGCCGCAGAGTCACCAGAAGCATGTCTGGGGTCAGAGCGCCCCCTGCCATGAGGCCAGAGAACTGCCTGCCTCACCTGGAACCTCTTCTTATGCTGTGTTCACACCAGAATCATTCGCGCTAGTGATTTACATGTAAAGTCAATGTGAAGATGTGATTAGTCCCGCGGTGCGATTGACGCAAATTGAACGATTCTAGACGCGCATCTGAAGAACAAGTTGAAAAATCTGAACTTTTGCGATCTGGTGATAATGATGAAGATGATGATGATGTTGATGATGATGATGGTTGTGATCATGGTGGTGATAATGATGAAGATGATGATGATGATGATGATG
>NW_007579424.1:154955-157991 GCF_000690725.1 Stegastes partitus | reverse complement strand
TGATGATGATGATGATGATGATGGTGATGATGATGATGATGGTGATGAAGATGATGTAGTCGTGTCTGTTTCCTGTCTGTCCACCAGTCCCGGCCGTCCCGCTGCAGCCATGTGACAGTTCAGCAGGTAATCTCTAAACAGCTGCTACCTGCTCAGCATGCAGACAGCGTCGGGGAGTTTTTGTGATTTTCTTGGTGGATGAACAAGCTGACAATGATCACTGTGCAGGAGAACAAAGAGTGTTTCTGGTGGATCTGTGCTGCTGGAGTCTTCAGGCCTCATTAGAGCTTTGGCCAGCCTCCTCCAGCTGATCAGAATAAAGATGGAGGAGTTATGAAACGTCTCATTAAAATGGAAGCTGTGCTGTGAGTGAAGGGGGGGGGGGAGGCAGCAGGAAGGAGGAGGAGCAGGAGGAGAAGGAGGAACAGAGAGGGAGGAGAGAGGAGGGGGAGGAGGGAGGAGTCTCCTTCTACCAGCTCACCACTGGTTCCGTCCCACAAACATTCTGATTGTCTGATTGTGGTTCCACCAGATAGAACAAACCAGAATCACTTGTTGTTGTTGATGCTGGTCACCGTCGCTCATCTCTGCTGTCCTACACAGACTGAAACATTCAGGAGGCCCTGCACAGAGAGACACAAACAGCCACAAAGAGACATTAAACAGCCACAAAGAGACACACATGTGGTGATGCAGGTATCGTAATGCGATGTGGTGATGCAGTGGCTGTAATGCGGTGCTCTGAGTGCGGGGTGGGGGCGGGGAAGGCCTACCAGGCTCCAGGTTGATGACCTTGATGGCAGCCAGCTCTCCGGTGGCGACGCTCCTCGCCTGACAAACACACACATCATTATTTCGTCATCATGCGCTGCGGTTCTGTCACTGATGACACGTGCACATGCAGCTTCTTTGAACTGGATCTTGAAACAACGTGAAGCAGCAGCATCGACCAGCTCACACGTCTTCATTCACAGTCAGTGTGTTGGTTCAACACTGTTCGCTGCCTGTCAAAACTGATCAATGAGATAATTATCAATCAGGCCTCAGTTCCAGAGGATGTGCAGAATGAGGCTGATTAAACAGTTTACTGTCAGACGAGATACTAGTACACAGGTATGGCAGTCCTGTCTGAGGAATGATGTACTAATACTTTCAACATATACACAGTCTGACACACTGTTTGATGAACTTATTCTGTCATTTCTGGCTAAACTTTAAGGCTCATATCAGCATGTGTGATGGTGGTTGGTCAGAACAAGTTCTAGACAATGGAAGGACCGTTTTACCTCCAGAACACACCAGGACCATCTGTACAAGGATCTACTCTGAGGAGAAGTGATTTTCTAACATCGTCATATTATCGTCATGACGGCTGGAGAAAGTGACACAAAGAAAGAGAATGAAGTTTTCTCTATGTACGGCCTGTACAATAGCATGAAGTAGGGAACGACGGATTATCAGTCTGATCCATTATCGCTAAAATGAATGAAATGTTCTACTTTGGCTCTGATCATTCTCTCTCTGTCTGCAGTCAGTAATGCCCACAGCTCTCTGATTGGCTACATGTCAGAGTAACAGCCAATCACGGAAAGCTGTTGTTTACACAGAGAGACAGACAGCAGCAGCTCCGGTTAGCAGAGCTGAGATGTTACAGCTGTAATCAGTGGTTTGATCCACCTGTTGGTGTTGATCTGAAATGACTCAGTAATATAATTAAACTCCAAAGTCCTCAGTGACAGTATCAATATAACTGCAGTGTGTCAGTGCCATGGAGCTAATATTACTGATTACATCTGAGGACATTGGACTAGTTGTTTCCACCTGACTGTTACTGAGGATGTGATTATTGATAATGTGGATCAATACCTGCAGCAGCTACAACAGCTCAACAGCTGCTTTTCACTCAAAGTTTGAAACAGAAGCCGGTTCTGTTTTATTTGGTGTCTCTGTGGGGAAACAGAAGGTGATGCTGAACTTGTGTGCAGGGATCTGAGGACCTGATAGAGGACAGGCTGCCACCGATCGATCCCCCAGTCTCCCCGTGACCTCCATCATGTCGCAGCTTCAGCACTTCAACACAGCGATTATATTCACGCCTCAGAGAGCGAACAGTGTGCTGCAGACAGAGTGTTAATTAAAACTCAGCTCATGACGATCACCCCCACCCCCGACCCTGTGGAAGGTGAAGCTGCAGCATCCGTCCTGCTGGTCGATACGAGCTGATGGAGCTTCAGGAGGACGATCAATAACTTCTGATGACGGGGGGGGGGGCTCAGATGCTCACAATACTAATGACACACACACAGAGCAGAGGATCGTGGGAAACAGCCCCTCAGGTATCGATCAGGAAACGGATTCAGACAGCAGCTGCTGGGAGCCTCTGAGCAAGGCAGCAGGAGACAAAGATCTCAACCAGCGCCCTCTGCAGGTGTCTGTTCGGTCCTCAGACGTGATGTTTGTTCACATCAGACCTCACAAAGAAACATCAGACGCTAAGTAGGACGATCAGTCTGACCACAGCTGTAAACCTGTATGTGTGCAGCATTTCTGCAGCGTTTCTGCAGCGTTTCTGCAGCGTTCTCTCTGATTAACAGGCTGAGACTCGCTATGTTCCACCCTCCTGAAGGTGTGAATGAACAGTGTTGGCTGTCAGAGTTGTTCTGTGGATAAAAAGCAGCATGATGTGAGTCCCACGCTGGTGATGTTAATGACTGGTTGCATTAAACAATATTCACCAATAAGGCAGCAGATGAGATCATGCATGTCCAAAAATGTATTGTAGGTCAGTCTGTTTACGGCTGCATCACAGCCAATCAGAACAATCAATCACCCAACCAAAAATCAATTGATCTGATTAATCAGGTTCTTTAGATGATCACATGACCTGTGACAGAACATACCTGGACGTCCAGAGGCTGAACTGAAGTCAGATTCATGTGTCAGCAGGTATGTTAAGCCTAAAGTCAGAGTTTTCAGTGAAACGAAGGTGTCTGTCTCTTCACCAGCTAGGTCTCCACGGTAACTGATGCTGTGGAG
>NW_007579424.1:149594-153105 GCF_000690725.1 Stegastes partitus | reverse complement strand
CAGCAGCAACCAGCAGCAGCAACATGCATTGGTAGAAACTTAAAGGTGACAAACTTTTAGAAAACATCAGAAAAATGCAAAACCAAATATTTGTGAACTGGTTCTGGTTCTGGTTCTGGTTCTGGACAGTGAGTCTCAACAGCGGAGTTAAAACAACCGATATTTAGTGATTCTGAAATTCCTCCTGAACTGACGCAGGAACTTTGATCAGACGCCCTGATTAATCTGTAAAGAACGAATCGTTGCAGAAAGATCTGGTTGATTCTGTAAATCAGTGAAACTGCAGAAAATCTGTCTGGAACCTTAAATGATAAAACTGTGACGAACATCTGGAACAGTTTTATATTTGATTGAAACAAACCCAAACCCTTCTCCTGTTAAAACTCCAAGAACCTGAAGTCCGATTCATAAAGTTCTAGCAGAAAGACAAGAACTCAGAGTTTTGTTGATCCTGAAGATCTGAGTTTCGTCACCTGTGATCCTGAAACGATCAATAAAAAGATCCATGATTTATTTCTGGCTGCAGTTTGTTCAAATCTCTCCGACCGCTGCTCAAACTCTGAACTGATCTTTGGACCAATCGATCATCAAGCTGATTGATATGACAGCGAGAGTTGTTTGCAGTGCCGTCCTTCGGCCAATCAGAGACGTCAAAGTCACGGCGAGGGAGGGGGGGTCGTGTTACAGGAAGCAGCAGAGCCCAGCAGGGATGCCATGAATTATTGATCAGCTTAATGGACAAGCTTTCATTTTTCTTGCGTCACGTTGAGTTTGGACTCTGTGAAGACGACAGCCGCAGTCACCTGAGATTTCCCATGAGGCCTCAGTCACAGCTCGCCAAGGAGACACGACAAACCTCATCCTGACCGCCGCCAAGGCGGGGCAAGTCGAGCGAACGCAGACGAGCCCGGACGTTTAAAGTCACCGCTGAGATTTCATCACCTGAACACAACCTGACACACAGGGCCTTCCAAACCTNTAACACAACTGGACCATGAGCTTTATGCCGACACACTGATGGTTCTGGATCTGAAGCTGCTCTGAAACGGCTCCAAGTGACTTTCTGACTGGTTCTAGTCACTGATTTGCTTCTTCAGGTCTTTGCTAGCCCTCACCCTGACCCTCCTCCGGGTCTTTGCTGGCCCTCACCCTGACCCTCCTCCGGGTCTTTGCTGGCCCTCGCCCTGACCCTCCTCCGGGTCTTTGCTAGCCCTCACCCTGACCCTCCTCCGGGTCTTTGCTGGCCCTCACCCTGACCCTCCTCCGGGTCTTTGCTGGCCCTAACTGTCCGTTTAAACATGGTTTTAACAAGCAGATGTAAACTTTTAAACATGATTGTAAAAACACTGGGATTGTTTCTATATGTTTTATTACATTATTGCGACCAATAATCACAATGATGATGACTGATTAGTGATCATTGATCAGTGATCACAGAGTCATGGGGCTCAGTGAGAGGTGGTCAGCTCACCTGCAGTGATGTCACACTGGGCTTCCAGTCAGATTTCAGAATAAAGCTCAGTGTGTTTCAGCAGGTTAGGGTCTGTTCCACGTCTCACTTCATGTGTTCATCATGTGCTCATGTGTTCATTACTGTGTTTGGGCTTCTTCTGGAAAAACCTCAGCTACTCTGCTTCTTCCTGCTGGTGCTGTTTCCATGACGACGTAGCAGCATCTCAATCTCAGAGGAAGCTGCTGGACCATCAAAGCTGCAGAAAACTGACAGAAACTGTGAGTGCTGGTCACCGTGGACGGGTTAGTTAGCTGATCGTCCACATCCCTTATGGGTAGTTATGTTAGTTACTACTGGTTACTGATCTATCGGAGGTCACCTGTTGTCACTTCTCAGAACGCGTTCAGGTTTTAAGGCCTGTGGGATGTGAGCAGCTTTTCTATGTTCTTGTGATAAAGGAACCAGACAAGCGACTGAAGAACAGGTGAGACTCAGCAGGTATGAATGTTGGACTTCAGTCCCACCTGAAGGTCACATGACTGCTGAGGACCAGACAGGTGTAGCAGAACTCCAGACCTCATTCACACCTGAGTCCTGCTACAGTCTCACTGAATGAACACATGATGGTCGTCCTCATCATGTATACCATCATCATCATCACCATCATCTTATTATTATTATTATTATTATTATTATTATTATTANCCTGGTCCAAACCTTCCAAACCCTGGTCCAAACTTTCCAAACCCTGGTCCAAACCTTCCAAACCCTAATCCAAACCTTCCAAACTCTAAACCAAACCTTCCAAACCCTAATCCAAACCTTCCAAACTCTAAACCAAACCTTCCAAACCCTGATCCAAACCTTCCAAACTCTAAACCAAACCTTCCAAACCCTGGTCCAAACCTTCCAAACTCTGGTCCAAAACTTCCAAACCCTAATCCAAACTTTCCAAGCCCTGGTCCAAACCTTCCAAACCTGCTCTAAACTGAGCTTTAAGGTGAAATATTACAAACTAATTTATTCATCAGACTTTTTTGAGCGTTACAGTTTAAACTTTTCAGTAAATCTGTTGATCTGAGAAAAGACGAAGATCAATATATCTGATCAGTGAGAGATGAATCAATACATCAGGTTCTGATCAATGAGAGATCAATCAATATACTGATGATCGATCATCATGTTGCTCCTGGGATGATGCTGCACAGCTACACCTGAGCTGACGTCACCTGATTGATCACCTGACTGATCACCTGACTGATCCGACCGTGACGTCACAATGCGCTGGATCAGCTGGAAGTCCTGCTGCGGCTCGCTGCGGGAGATGTCTGGCCAGAGGCTCATGCTGTGGCCGACAGGTACACAGCGACCCGGTCCGACACACAGCGACCCGGTCCGGCTCAGACTGACACACACACTGTCAACACAGCTGCAGCATGGCTGCTTCCGGGAGGACAGGGCATGCGCAGAAAGAAAGGAGCTGCATTCACAGACTGTGGAAGAACCTTGGAGTGGAGCCTTCATTCCCCAAACTGGAACCACGTCTGACACTTTGGATCTCTGGCTCATGCTGCGTCTTTCATGTCACGTTGTTGTTTTGTGTCGCTGCTGCTTGCGGCTCCCTGAGGCTCGGCTGTGCAGCAGCTTTACGGCTGTTGTCTGATGTCTTCGTTCTGACTGTTGTCAGGATTCACAGGTTTTGTCAATAAAGATATTCTTCGTCTATGAGCCGTAACGTTACAATAAAAACTTCATCAGTGAAATCAAGTGTTTGAGCTAAATTCATGTTTAGGCAGAAACCTGAATTATATGAGTTGAACTCATTGACGGGTCAGAACACCTGGACTGGTTCTGATGTAGAACGCAGGCTCCATCCACGATAAAGTCCATGTTGTCCTTCTTTAGCTTCCAGTGAATCCAGAATTCTGAACCACCAACGATGGAACAGATTTATTAAAGGTTTTCTGGAAATGTGAAAAATCAGCTGTCAAAATGCACAGATATACAGAAATGTTAACATCTGGTTCAGTCTGTCCATGTTCTCCTCAGTCCTGGTTC
>NW_007579424.1:144901-147772 GCF_000690725.1 Stegastes partitus | reverse complement strand
TGGTGGTGGTGGTGTCGGTGTTTACGCCCCCCTCCCTACGCGTCGTGTTTATTGTGAAGGCAGCCCTCCTCCCGCCCCCCGGTACCGGTACCTGCCTCCACCTTGACGCAGCTCTGACGGACCGTCAGTCGGCATGACAACGCGCTCTCGAGGGCAAACCGGGAACGGCTGACGGGCGCGAGGATGGCAGCAGAAGATGCCCAGTAACGGAACCAGCGGCGGGAACCGAGCGAGCGACGGGACGTGCTCCGGCAGCGGCTGCACCGGGAGCGGCTCGGTCCATGCGCCGGCCATGGAGCGAGCCCGGCCGGCCACGGTGACGGTGTCCGCGGTGAGCCTGGCGCTCAGCGTGCTGTCGCTGCTGCTGCTGGTCACCGCCATCTCCACCGACCACTGGTACGAGACCGACACCCGCCGCCACAAGGACAACTGCGACCGCCACGGCTCCGACTCCAACGACCAGAAGAACCGGGAGATGCCCATCTACCACCTGCCGCTGGTGGACACCGGCAGCGGCGGCGCCCGGCAGCGGGACGTGGCGCTCATGAAGCCCGTTCATGTGGGCAGCAGAGAGGAGGAGCTGCTGGAGAACTGGCGGGCCATCCTGGGGATGGGCATCCTGGAGACGGAGTGCGGCAGGCCGCTGTTCTCCACCCACTCCGGCCTGTGGAGGAAGTGCTACTTCAAGGGCCTGGACCCGGACATCGACAAGCTCATAGACCGGGGTCAGTGTTTCCCTCTTTGTACGAGACATACTCATAGATACTCAGAAATACTCAAATACTCATAGGTACTCATAGATACACAGTAATACACAGTAATACACAGTACTACTCATAGATATAGGGTAATCCTGGTATGTTTATGGACCTGGACGCTCATAGACCAGCTCAGTGCACACATGTTCATTAAAACATGTATTTATGAAACATGGACACACTTATTTTAACATATTGATAATTCTGTTATTGTGTTGATGATACCTAGTAAAGGACACACACACACACACACACACACACACACACACACACACAGGACATTAATAATGGGCCGTCAGGCTGAACATGCACATCTACATTCATGCAGGATGAATGCATGAGAGGCCCTGAGCACACACCTGTCTGTAGGGATCATGGATGGTACATGGAGTACTGTAGTACTCTGTTGTAGTACAGTACTGTGGTGGTAGTACAGGGAGACGGAGTGACTGGAGTTTGTTTCGTTTTAAATCTATAGAACATTCTACTTAACAGAATCACACTTGGATCATTGTGTCGCCCAGTAAACTGGTGTCAGACTGGTTTTAGAACTTCTTATACTGGTTTCTGACTGAGACCAGCACCACCAGCATCTAGCAACCAGCAGAGCAGAAGCGTCTGATTTGGTTCGGTCAGCATAACACGTGCAGGTTCTGTCTCGGCAGGTTCTGTCTCGGCAGGTTCTGGCCGGCTGCCGGTTGAAGGTGGAGGTCAGAGCTTTGGAGAGCAGCAGAACCGACAACACTCAGACCACACATCAGATTACAGCGCTCCAAATCGCATTAGCTAACATTATGTTACATATCATTACACTGCATTAGGCTGGACTCTGAGCGCCGATCAGATTAGACCAATCGATCCCTGCGGGGGAGATCGGCAGCAGCTTCCTGTTTGTGATCCAGTCTCACAAAGAAACAACCTTCATGTTGATCTGAAGCACATCATGTGCAGTTTGTCCCTGTAAGCCTAAGATATGAGAATCTGTGATGTTTACTCAGTCCTTCTGAGGTTTGCTGTCCTCATTACAGCTGCTGCTGCTCGCACACTGTTGTCCACAAACACTGCAGCCTCCATTTCCCACAATGCACCTGGACAGACTCTTTCATTAGAGCCTCGCTGCCAGAGACACAGACTAGAAACCTGCTTTTAACATTTTACACCGTTTTAACTGGTGAGACAAGGTCCTGGTCAGCTGTGGTAGCAGTTACTCTAGGTCCTGGTTAGTCCTTGTCATGGGTAGTCCTGGTCCTGGTTAATCCCAGTCCTGACTTGTCTTTGTCATGATTAGGTCTGGGTCATCCTTGTTGGTCCTAGTCCTGGTACTGCTGAGTCATATTCCTAGTTTGTTCTGATCCTGGTTAGTCCTAGTTCTGGTTTGTCTTGGTCCTGGTTAATCCTAGTCCTGGTTAGATTTTAGAACTCGTCAGTGCAGATCATCCTGTGCTAAAGAACCAAACACTTGGAGACTCTTCTTCTGCTGCAGGCTCTAAAGTGAAGCATCAGCGCCACCTGCTGCTCATTCTGAGCTGTGCTGCTTACAAACACTGCCCATCTGGTCCAAGTACAGCTCAGCTTTAGGAGAACTTGAAACCTGATCCTCTGACTGCAGGTGTAGTGACGACATCAGCTCAGGTGTGTTCAAAGTGTCTCACCTGTGTCGCTCTGCAGGTATCGCAGATCGCTGCACTGCTGTCAAATATCACTTCTCTCAGCCCATCAGACTGCGGAACATCCCTCTGAACCTGACCAGAACCATCCAACAGGACGAGTGGCACCTGCTGCGTGAGTAAACAACAGACACACAGATACAATTCAGTTTTATTTATATAGTGCAGTTCACAACATATGTCATCTCACAGCCTTCAAATAGTCAGGTTCAGGCCTTAGAATTTAAACAGAACCCAACAATCCAAAGTTCCCTTTGGACTCCTTCTGAGCAAGCGGTCAGCAACAGTGGAAAAGACCCAAAAAAAAGACCCAATAGGAGGAGAAAAAAAAACTCTGGCAGAACCAGGCTCAGGGCAGGAGGCCATGTACCTGGATCGGCTGGGGTTTGGAGGTGGGAATAGCCGGACACACAGACACACACCTGGCTGTAGTTGTGTTGTCTGTG
>NW_007579424.1:141047-144633 GCF_000690725.1 Stegastes partitus | reverse complement strand
TGTGTCTGTGGAGCTGCAGAGTATCAGTTGAACAGAAACAGACTCTGTCATCTGACAGAAGCAGGAAACCGTCGGCGGCTTCATCACATGGAGGATAAAACGCTTCGAGACGGGACTCGACACCTCAGGTGTTTCCATGGAGATGAATTCAGATTCCTGACCCTGCAAACATGAGGCGGCTTCAAATCTGAGCTCATTAACCCTCTGAACTCTGAGAAATGAGCACTTCAGTGATTCATTTCTACCCTGTGGATCTGTCACATTTTTCAGTAAAACATAAAGTCTTGCTCTTCATGGAACCAGAACCACATGAAGGAGGAGAGAAAACTCAGAGTTCTGTCAGCAGGACTCCACCAGAGGAAGCAAAACGTTTCTTTGACTTCTTATTTTATAGAAATGTACAATCCTAGAATCAACATGTCCAACATGTGTCCAAAGTCCCACCAACGCCGGAGACATTCCACTGCTTCCATCTGAACTTCATTTTACTACGTCTCCTCTCTGCTCTGTGGAAACACTGCATGCACAGCACAGAGCCAGGGCGGTGGGCAGTTACCACGGCAACACCCTGTTCCATCATTTACCACATTCATTACTGCAGGCTGCATGTATGTATATTGTATGTGCAGTTTATCTGGTGTTTATAACGTGCATATAGCACGTTTATCTGCATTGTGTGTACGTGCAGTACATGTGTAACTGTGTGTTATAGTGTGTATTTGTATGTACTTATGTAACATGTGTATACCATAGAATTAACCTGTATGTAATGTGTATTTAACATATTAATAATTTGTAAGTAATGTCTGTAGCATATAAAGAACATGTATGTAATGCAAATATAACCTATACTTAACCTGTAGACCACATGTATATAACATATAAATAACCTAATGGGACATGTATAACATGTATGTGATGTGTATAAACCACATAAAATGTGTGTATGTTATGTGTATAACGTCTGTACAACATATAAGGAACATGTCTCTGTGCAGACTTGCGGCGGATCACGGCCGGCTTCCTGGGCATGGCGGCTGCCGTCCTGCTGTGCGGCAGCATTGTGGCGTCGGTGGGCTTCTTCTGGGAGGAGAGTCTGACACAACACGTCTCAGGGCTGCTGTTCCTCATGGCAGGTAGGAACACACCTGGTCTCTACCGGCAGGCCTGTGCCTCCCCCTGCTGGCGACAGTCAGGGCTTACAGCAGACGTCTCCTGGATGTTTTATAAGTGCAGGAGGCCAATCAGAACGAGAGCAGATTCTTCAACTTGTGCGATGGTTCTCTGCAAAAACATGGACACTGAGAACTCAAGTCAGTGAAGAAAATGTTCCTGCTTGATGTGTGGGAGCATTAATGATGATCAGTAGAACATCAGATTCAGTCTGTAGAACCTGGAACATGCTGAGATATGAGCACCAGAGCAGGCTTCTGACCACTTTTGGTTCTTTGCAGTGAAACCTTTGTGAGATGAGAGGAACACCACAGCTGCCAGGTCTTTGGAAGGAGCCTGTGTTCTACGGTCTGCTGATGTTACTGTGATTGTTTAGAGCCTCATTTAGAATCCTTTAAAGATTGTTTATGTCTGCTTGGCGTAGATCTGACCTGCTCTCTGTTCTCCAATGTGTTCTCTGTTCTCTAACATGGTTCTCCGTTCTCAGGGATCTTCTGCACCATCTCTCTGTGCACGTATGCGGCCAGTGTGACGTATGACCTGTCGAGGAACCCACCTTTCATCTACGGTCTGCCGGCGGACGTGGATCACGGCTATGGTTGGTCCATTTGCTGCGCTTGGGCCAGTCTGGGTCTGACAGTGGCATCCGGCTGCCTCGGAACCACCTTCCCGTTTCTGAGCCGGGCTGGAGCGCTGCGGTCTAAAACTGCCCGCGAGTCCTCCGTCTGAGCTGCCGAGTTCCAGGAGGAGGCAGCACTCACCTGGGATGACACCTGGACCTGCTGCTGCAGGTTATTTAGGGTTCTAGACAGACCGAGCCGGGGTGTTGCACTCCAGGTGATACTGCTACCTGTTTGCAGAGCGTCTGCAGCGCCTCCTGCTGGCTGGTTCTGATGCAGACGTTAAAAAACCCAGTCCAGGTCTCCACAGTATCTCCATCTCTTTTCTTGGGCGGATCCTAACTGAACCCCTGGTAACCTGGTTCCTACTCACCTGCACAGGTGACTGTGGTCACAGTTGACATCACTGATCATGTTCATTGTTCAGAATTGGCCAGAAAGTTCTGCCCTCTGATGAAATGACGATCCATATAAATGTTCTGCTATTCAAACAATCAGGTCATTGACCAACTGATGTGTGAGGAGTCCAAGTGCGCCAGGTGAGTCCAGGTGAGAACAGATTAGACGGGATATCTATTTACCTGTAGGATGACCTGTGCTCACCTGACACCAGGACCATCACACCCTGTCCTGAACTTTCGAAACCATGATCGGTCCTAAACCAGAGCTGGGCAGAAAAGCGGAACCACAAGACAAAGCCTGCTGTTCTTCAGGGCCTCCTCACCTGCTCCAGGTCCTCTCCTGCTGGTTGAGATCCTCCAGGTCCTCCTGAGCTGGTTCAGGTCTTCCTGTGGTTTTGCTGTCAGACTGTGGAGATCTGGAACTGTTTCAGCAGCTGTTTGTGACTCCATCCCTCCGTCCTTTTATGTGTTCGTCTTTCAAGTTCATGCTTTCTGCATCCATCTGCACAGACATGAGGTTCTATTCAAACTCCAACAGGTGCAGATGAGTCTGCAAAGAAAGTCGCATGTGGACCACAGAACCTCTTTGGATAAAGCAGCTGATGCAGATCAGACCATCGTATCAGTGTTTATTCCCGTAAAGTGGGCAGAGCCGGGCTTGTGGAGATTTTACAACCTCACTGTTTGGCCTGTGTTCATGGAAAGATGCACAGACCAAAGCTCCTCCAGTGAGGAACATAAAGGAGATGATAGAGAACCTGTCAGTGAGGAACTAACATGGTGGACATTCATACAGAGCCTCTGAGGACTTGGGTGGATGGAGACATTTCGTGTTTTTATTCTCAGAAGTACATTGTTGATATTTAGTGTTATGTTAATCTGCAGAGCTGCAACTTGCGACAGTGAATACACAACGTCCACACAACGTCCAAACAACGTCAGCACACAGCGGCGCTGCTGATCGAACCCTGTAGGTTGGATGTTGTTGGTTTTCTGGTTTTGGACTCTTCGCTGATGTTCAGCTCCACGTTCCTCCAGTTTGTCTTTTGTAGATTTCTATCAGTGATGCTTCATAGCAGCAGGTTAAAGTCTGTTTCTCAGAAGATTCATGTGTCAGCAGGTGTGTTGAGCCTAAAGTCAGAGTTTTCAGAGTCACGAAGGTGTCTCCCTTTAAAACTGCTAGGTCTCCATGGTAACTGATGCTGTGGAGCTAGGTCTCCATGGTAACTGATGCTGTGGAGCTAGGTCTCCATGGTAACTGATGCTGTGGAGCTAGGTCTCCACGGTAACTGATGCTGCGGAGCTATGTCTCCATGGTAACTGATGCTGTGAAGCTATGTCTCCACGGTAACTGATGCTGCGGAGCTATGTCTCCATGGTAACTGATGCTGT
>NW_007579424.1:134241-140878 GCF_000690725.1 Stegastes partitus | reverse complement strand
TCTCCCTTTAACTGGTTCCTGATGATGTTTTCTCTGTAAACCTGCTGATCTGTACGTTACTGAAACACTGAATGAAGCAGTTACAGCATCACACACTGGAGGCATCCTGTTGCCATGGAAACCTACATGTGTTCAGCTGCTGATGCAGAGATCACATGAATGTGTTTCTGTGTTTGGTCCGTTTACTCTGCTGGTCCTGCAGCTGATAGATCACTGATCAGAACATTGATCATCTATTGGTATTTATTACAGAGAACATCCAATCAGGAGGATTGATTCACTTTGATTTGTCGTTATTAAAGTGATTTCCTGCCTCATGGGACAGAGTCAGACCTGAATGAGCTTCAGCACGACATCAGGGTTAAATATGTGAGGTTTAAGGTTTAACAGCTTTAATGTTCAGCCGTCAGTGATCAATAATCAGCTGCATTGATCAGGACCATCCATAGTGACCACATGGTGAGCAGGTCTCCAGCAGCTTCCTGTCCTGCGTCATCTCCAGCAGCAGCTCTTTGAAGTCACAGTTCTTGATGTTCCTCGTTGTTCTCATGAGAACAAGCTGCTGGCTGGAGCAGGAGGAACCTGATTGGTCCGTTTGCTGCAGGAGAGTCACATGACGCGTTAAACGCCTCCTTTAATGAGAGTCTGAAGAAGAAAAGCTGGTTCACTAAGAACGCTGATCAACACCTTCTGATGTCTCTGACTGGGTTCAGGTTTAGTTAAGCTGACTAACAAGAAAGTCAGGATCTGTTGAACCTGCTTCGTGGTTCAGCCCTCAGGTGTTCTCAGATTTAATGCAGCCGATGCTTGACGTAGGAATTCTGACAGTCAGCCTGCACTGAGAGTTAGGGTTGTTCTGATCCAGTTTCAAAGATCAGGATCGATCAAGGCATCTTTCATCTGGTTGGTATTCTGACCCTTTGTGTGCATGTTTTGTCACACAAATGTTGTAAAAGGAAAACACAGTTTGTTGAAGGATATTAGTGATACCAGTTTAGAATAATTCAACTTATCAGTGTTTAGCATGTTGTCAAACGGATTATTCAGCAACACAAGTAGATGATAGTCAGCATTTGTTCATGTGAGGGGTTTAGTCCTCACATGATCACACTGATGCAAACCTGCAGCAACTTTCTTAACCAATTATCAGTCAATAATTTGTAAATCAATAACACAAGTTGAGTCCAGTGGACACCAGTCCCTGTGCCGGTGATGTTATAGTCAGCAGACACCAGACCTCAGCTTCAACAATGGCCACTGGATTAGACAAACTCTGTTCTAATTGATCCCAGTTTGCCTGCAACGCGGTAACTGGTTGGAGGTCCTGAACCTCCTCAGAGTCTCTGTCATGGTCCCGTTGCTGCTAAACTCCCACAATGCTCTCTGCTGCCACCAGGAGCTGTAGTCTGATACCCCTTTTCCACCAAGAAGCACCAGGTACCAGTACCGTTCTGGTGCTAGGGCCAGTGCTTAGTTGGTTCCAATCGGTTGAACCGGTTGCTTTTCCACTGATAAGGAGCCCAGTCGGAGCCGTACGTCACCGTTTACCGAACAGCGCTGGCGCCACACAGAAGACCACACAGGACTCCAGACGGATTTGGGACCGGTGTGACCCACTTTCTCATCTGGTCTCACTTCCCATCTGGTCACAGACAGAACATCTGACCTGCTGAGCATGTTCTTATCCATAGACGCTACAGTTTACGATGTTCCCTGAACGCCCCACAGAGCAGGCTGCGCTAGAATAGTACAGAACTTCATTGTTCCCTTTGGTAGGGTACCTCAGGGAAATTAATTTTACATCCCGTCCAAGAAACACGATAAAACATCACAACAAAGACTCGAAGACTTGCACGTGGGGGAGGGGGAGGGGGGTGTTAGAGAAAGGCTCTGATAGATGGAGACAGAGACAGCACAAGACAAAGAGCAGCATCAGGGCACAGAAGAGCCGGAGGGAGCGAGACAAGCGTCCGCCTTCGTTGAGAGCAGGAAGAGAAGCTGCTGCTGCTGGAGGCCGCGGTGCTCAGACCGGTGTGAGACCAGAGATGACTTTAACAGAGTGAACCAGGAGGTTCTGGTGTCACATCTGTCCAGGATGAAACCCAGTGATCTGTTTTCATGAGCTATAGCTGCTCCGTTTGTCACCAGAACACCTCATTTCTAAGCTAAATACTGAAGTTCTATCAGTCCTGTTGCTGGGACACAGTTGGACCGGGTTTCAAGTTTGTGCAGAACCTCCGTGTGTCCCGGGACTCATTCAGTACATCTGTGATCAGACCAGAGACGTCCTGGTGAAGAACCACACAAATCACCTCTTGTGTGTCCCATCCATCGGTCTCGGTGGTCTCGGTGGTCTCGGTGGTCCCGATAGCCCCGCCCCCAGCCCCTGATGGACTCGGTGCTGAGCTCTGGACCAGCAGAGAGGTGGTGCCTGCTAAGGACCAGTTCTGAGAGCCTGGGGCCGGTGCTTAGGCGGTGGAAACACAAAGAACTGGTGCTGAGTCAGGCTCTAGCATGGAACTAGCACTGGAACCAGTTTGGTGGAAAAGGGGTACGTGTGACGCCTCCTCTGGTCTCTACAGGATTAAACAGTAAGAGGCTCCACCTGGTGGAACAACCAGGTACTACAGCTGGTCTGGGCTGTACGGTGTCTTGGTGGTCAGCATGGTCGCCTCATAGACAGAAGATCCCCAGTTAATCCCGGTTAGGACGCCTGGGGATTACCCTCTAACTCTAGACAGGGTTCTACTGGAGCTTTGCTACAAGGTTCCAGCTACAGAACATGACGGACCAGACTGGAGGCAGAAATACAGCTGTTTAATAATGCATCACAGAGATCTTCATTGTGTAAAGCAGCTACACTGGACTGATGTTAATAACTTTAATGTACTTAAAGTGTGTATTGTAAGGTAAACAGAATCCGGTTCAGACTCAGTATCACCGAAACTAAATGACTCAGCTCAGACTGAGGGCAAAACCACTGGACTGGGTCATCCCCCAGTTGGAATAATGTTTGAGCTCCAAGTTGAGTCCACTGCAGGTTTGAATCGCAGCGTTCCTCCTCTCAGACAGACGTGTACATAGAAATGTTTTTTCTCTGATCAAAGAACAAACGCGTGAAGTGCAGCAGTGTTATGTTTGTTTCATGCATTCGGCCATCGGCTGCGACTGAGCCACAGACTGAACTGTTTAACTGTCACACTGAATGAGGAACACCTTGTTTGGAGAACATGTGGAACCTTCACAACAGAACCAAACGAATCTCTTTACTCTTCAAACAGCCACTTGAGCAGGCGCCTGTCTAACGTGGACCCCTGTGTTGCTCTGGAGAACCACCCCGTCCTGAGGACCGGTGTGTGGACCCATGTGTTCTGTGATGGCTGCTGCTTGGTGCTTTGTTACTTATTGGATGAAGAAGTCGACATTCAGCCGGTCTCAGAGGCAGCAGCCACGTCTGAGGCTATCTGATACGCAGTGTATTTCTAATGCCCCTGGTACCCCATCTTTTTACCCTCTGACCACACAGGCTGAGTGCAGTGACTGTTTCTTCACTAAAAACAGGGTATGTCTGTAATAATGTTGACATCTTATCAGGTGTTTCTGATCAGCATCTGTCCGATACCCCTCATCAGATCCCCAGATGCCTTCTACCGTCCTTCCTCCTGGTACGCCCCTATGATCTGTTAATACCCTTATTGCCTTTCATATTCTCTGATACCCCATACTTTTTCAGATACCCTCTTTTGATACCTTCGTTTTCTTTAAAGCCCTCTGATGCCTTCTGTGATGCCTGATACCCCATCATACCCATCATATTGGCCTTGTCACCCCTAACACTCACTCAAACCCTCTCTTACCCTCTGCCACACACCATGTACCTCACTAAACCCCTGATACCCTCTGACACTCAGCACACCTTCTGATCCCCACCAGTCCACTGTAAAAGCCTCTTTATCTGCTGAGTTCTCCTAAAGTCCCCTGATGCCTCCAGAAACCCCTCCTGGGCCCTTTCACATCATGTGATACACCATTATACCCCCTGAAATCCCACCACACCCTTTAATACCCCCTGTGACCCCCTGTACCTCGATATAGCCTCCAGTGTCTTCAGATACCTGGTGTACTTATTGATAGCTCTGTTGTTAAGTATCTGATCTATTCTCTCTCTGATACCCGTCATACCTCTGGTCTTTAAAGCCCTCAATGTCCTCTTGACACTCCCATACCTTTCCTGTAACTTTTGATGCCCTCTGATGCCCCATTTACCCCTCCTGCTCTCATACCACTAGATACTCTCCCACAACTGCTGTTTCGTCAAAGTTGACACCTCACCATCCTCATACTATTACCCATAATCCTCTGCACGCTCCATAACCCATCGTAACTGCTCCTATACCCCCCAAAACCATCTTGTCTGCCCTAAAGTGACCTGCTGCTGTCGAACTAAACCCTCTAAAGCCCCTTGATGACCTGCTAAACTGCATCGGTTCCAGCAGGTATCTCCTTCATCTTCCAGCCTCCAGCAGTCACGCTCAAGTTCATGTGAAGTGTCTGGTGAACATTTAACATGAACTGGACAAAGTGGAGCTGTGTAACGTATTGGGAACGTAGCAACAGGTGGTATTTTAACTCAGACCATGATTCCAAATTTGGCAAACTCGATTTGGTGCCTAAGCTTAACTTGAGTGTGAATGGAAGTCCTCTGACGGGAGACATTTTTTCTTTTCTAGTTGCTGAAGTTTAGCTCTGCCTCCATTAAAACCCCTCCCTGGCCCTGATACCTCATCATACTACCCCATGCTATCTGAAACATCCTCTCTGCCCTCCCTCTGTCACCCCCGTGTCCTCTGCTGCCCCCTGCTGGTCATTGTCTCTTGTGTTGGGATATGGTGTTGAGCTGTAAATAAACAGTATAAACCTGATGGGACTGCAGTGTCTCTGCTCCTGTTTCCACATTTATCTGTTTGCTGTATTCATAACGGAGTAATATTCATCTGAAAGCTAACGTGGCGGCACTAGCTTCGCTCTGACACTGTGTCCACCTGCTCATTCTACTGTCACTGTTCTCTATGCACCAGAACTACGCTGAAGACTGTAAACGATGAAAGGACAGGCATGGTTTCACACACTGACACAAAGGAACCAGAATCTTCCAGGTTCTTCAGAGGATCCTCAGTTTGTCTTGTTGTTCGACTGCTGCATGTTCCAGGGTTTCCTCCAACGTGTTGATTCTTCCGTTTACCGTCACAGCAGAGGAAAGAAACCAGAAAATATTCACACTGAAGCAGAATCTAGACTTTTTTATTCAGAATGACTCAAACTGACTGATTATTGAAGTAGTTTGAGATTAATAACTAGAAGCTGACAGCTCATTGATTATCTGTTGCAGGTCTTACAGGAATGACTCTTTATGATCCATCGATTGTGTCGAAGCATGTTGGTTCACAGCAAACAGCCCTGAAGCCTGAAGCTGGCTGGAGGATGAAGCCAGACGGAGGTGAAGAATCTGACATTTAAAAACAGTCTTTGTATGATTATATGACATGATTATTTGTGTAGCGCAGCTCACTACATACGTCATCTCATAGTCAGGTACAGACCTTAGAACTGGAACAGAGAACCCAACAATCCAGAGGAGCCTTTGGACTTCCTCTGAGCAAGTGGTCGGCAACGGTGGGAAGGAACCAAACCTCCCAATGGAGGAAAAAACCTCTGACAGAACCAGGCTCAGGGAAGGAGGCCATCTGCCTGGACCGGTTGGGTGGGAGTGGGGATGGATGGATAGCAGATGGAGAGCAGCAGCAGAGCAGAACAATAAATATTCTGGAGGTCGGTGAGAACAGAAGCTGTAGATCAGACGTGAAACTCCAGATCCAGAGTTCAATTCAATTCAATTCAATTCAGTTTTATTTGTATAGCGCATATTTACAACAACAAGTCATCTCATAGCGCTTCACAAAGGCAGAGACACCCAACAATCCAAACATCTGGATTCTCTATAAGCTTCAGCAGTCTGCTGGTGGGACGGAACCGAAAACCCCCACAGGGGAAAAAAACCTCAGACAGAACCAGGCTCAGGGAGGGACGGCCATCTGCCTCCACCGGTTGGGTGGATGTAGGATGAATTCTAACATTTAGTTTACAGTTAAACAAGTTATTAGAAGTTATTGTCCTTTTGTAACACGAGACATCATGGTGGGGCAGCAGGATGCAGAAAGAGTTGTGTCGTTTCATTGTTCTGATGTTCTCAGTTTGGATCTACACTGTAGAAAACAGTAAAACATCAGTCAGGGCGTCCAAAGACAAGCTCCACCTGTTTTCTGTCCTTTCACCACAAAATACGATCAACAGAACCAGCCGCTGATGTTTCAGGGTTCTGGGACCCAAAACAAAGTGGTTGATTTAAATAATGGGTCGGAACTGAAACCAACAGGAAGTACAGAAACCAACAGAGGAATGGGATGAACAGGACTAAAGAGAGGCTGGGGCAGGGGATAGGGGGCAGGAGGCAAAGGGCAGGGGGCAAAGGGCAGGAGGCAGAGGGGGAAGACAAGGAGAGGACAGGCGGAGAACAGGGGGAGGGTTAGGGTTCGAGGGGGTATGAAACAGCTTCAGGTGTTATTCCTCAGTGTTGGAC
>NW_007579424.1:122574-126506 GCF_000690725.1 Stegastes partitus | reverse complement strand
TGTGTGTGTGTGTGTGTGTGTGTGTGTGTGTGTGTGTGTGTGTGTGTGTGTTGCAGGTACTGAACCAGGTGCATCCTAACCTGGTGTCCCAGCAGGAGGCGCTGCAGTACATCGAGGAGCTGATCCTGCTGCTGCTCAGCATGTTGTGTCAGGCTCAGCCTCGCAGTGTGCAGGACGTCGAGGTACACACCACAGACACACAACACGACACACAACGCAACCCTCACTGTCCATGATACACACACTAATTCACACCATAGATCATGAATGAAGTCACTTTAAGGTGACTGAAGAACCAATGAGCTGTGTCCCTGATGATGACATCACAGTGATGCTGAAGTGTGATTGGTCTGGTTTGCTTCTTGTTTCCAGCTGATGGAGGCTGCAGTGATAATGAGGTGCTGTTTGGAAAAATACCACAAGCTGCTGGTGTTTTTACCACGCTAACCCCCTCTGGCCTCTGGCCCCAGACCCCCCACCTGACCCCCCTCTAACCTCTGACCCTACTCTGGCCTCTGACCCCCTCTGCCCCTCTGGTCCCCTCTGACCTCTGACCCCCGATCCCCACCTGACCCCCCTCTGACCTCTGACCCCCGATCCCTCCCTGACCTCTGACACCCCTCTGACCTGTGACCCCTGATTCCCCATCTGACCCCCTCTGACCTCTGACACTCGACCCCCTGCCTGACCACCCTCTGACCTCTGACCCCCTTCTGACCTCTGACTCCCTCCAATCCCCAACCCATCTGATTTCTGACCCCCACCTGACCTCTGACCCCTGACCCCCACTGACCCCCCTCACTTCTGACCCCCCTCTGACCTCTGACCCCCTCCAATCCCTGACCCCCTCTGATTTCTGACCCCACCTGACCTCCCTCTGACCTCTGACCCCTTGACAGTGTGTTGTGCTCCTGTTTGGTGATGTGTTAAGTCAACTGATCACACTGAGACAAACACCTGCAGCGAACAGCCAATCAGAGCTGGTTAGAGCCATTCACCTGTAACCTGATCTCACACAGACCAATCAGAACACACTGTCCAGGTGTGTCCTGCAGTGTGATCAGTGACACATGTGACCCAGAAACTCTCTGCTGTTTTCACTGTTTCAGATGTGTAGATCACATCAATCCTGATGTTTAGACAAGTTAAGGTCCAGATGTTTAGTCAAGCTAAGGTCCAGGTGTTTAGTCAAGCTAAGGTCCAGATGTTTAGACAAGCTAAGGTCCAGATGTTTAGTCCAGCTAAGGTCCAGATGTTTAGACAAGTTAAGGTCCAGATGTTTAGACAAGTTAAGGTCCAGATGTTTAGACAGGTTAAGTTCCAGATGTTCAGAAAANCCAGATCGGACCGCTGACTCCAGGTCGGACCGCTGACTCCAGATCAGACTGCTGTGCTCCAGCAGCAGAATGATCTGTCTAAGTATCATTTGGTTTGGACAGAACCCACAATGCAACACTGACCTGCAGGACTTCAGATGGACACGTGTTGGCATTGAGGTAACAGTGTAACCGTTTCCTTAACTGTAGTTCCTGCATTATCAGACAGACATCTGCTGTCGTGGACTCTTCGGTAGGTGATCCATAGGCCATTATTGTAAATTCAAATGCTATTAGAAATGATCAGACAGAACACAGTTTTGTTGAACAATAGCAGAACAACTCCGAGCAGGAGGCCGGCATACGATAACGAGGCTGACACGAAGGCTTCCAAACAGATTCTAAGTTCTGGTCTGTGATTGATGCCTGAACTTCTCGCTGACTGAACAGTAACATGACGGGGAGAGCGGATTCATTCAGACTGATGTATTCTTCAGAACCAGGCTTCAGTCAATGTGATGATCTGTTACCAGAACATAAACTAGAAGAGCTCCAGACGACACAGACCTAATGTCTAACAGTCCACGTGTTTTTTGATTTGATGAAGTTGAATTAATGAGGATAAGGTTGTTCTAAGCAGCCTAGACGTACAGAGTCTGGGCAGTCAGGTTCAGATCCAGTCTAACGCTAACCCCAACCCTTGGGAAGGTCGGAAAGCAGCAGACGTTAGAACTCTGCTTCCTGGTTCTGCCTCTGGACTGTCAGCTCCAACATACATCATTTTAGCAGCTTTAACACACGACCAGAGGGACAGATTCAGATTCAGGATTATCTCTGGGTTCGTGAAAACAGACTGAGGCTGTTGATTCATGAACCGTTCAAGCTGCAACCACCAGCTTGTGTTATTACAGGAGCCGACATGTGGACTCAGTGGGTCACTGATGGGTCCAGAACAGTCAGAATCAGTCTGTCAAGGGCCCGAAATGCACCACTGGTTTCTTGTGACACAGATTCATGTTTCAATGATTCCATCCCAGAAGATTCAGAGTCCCTGAATGATAAACATGGAACAGAACCACCGGCCTGATGACGGAACGTCCGCATCACCGGAGAACAACAACCTGCATCTGAACGGGAGCTGCAGTACCGCCGCCGGCCGCAGGGCAGCGAGCACCGCTCTGACATGCGCAATAAAGGACACACGCCCACCAGAAGCCCCGCCCATGTACGTCAGGCCCAGCCCACTGCGCATGCCCAGCCGCTCCACCTCATACGGTACCGCACACCGGAGCCACAACAACCGCCCGCCGTTAGCTCGGAGACTGACCGCCCGTCAGGGGCCCGGGGCCGGAGCAGCTGAGTGAGAGAGAGTCCGGGGGACGGAGCCGGAGGAGCGGATACATAGCGGAGCAGCAGCGGGATCAGGAAGCCTGTGTGTCGGTGAGATGTTAACAGCGGAGCCGAGCGGAGAGCACCGTGCTGCCCGCTGATCCACACCGATCAACGGTAACCCTCCGCCGCGCAGCCTGCCAGCAGCCAGCTGGTAACCGGTCAGCCGTTCACCGAGCCGCCGCTGATGGAGGCTGACCGCTGCTAACGTCAGCAGGCGGGCTACATGCTAACAGGCTAGCAGCGTCCCGGTGCTGGAGGTCCGGAGCGGCTACCGGCCACCATGCTCTCCTCCCGGTGAGCTACACCCAACCCTTCGCTGCTAGCCGCCGAGCTAACGGTTAGCTGCGGAGCGTCCGGCCGCGGCTAGCCCTCCGCGTAGCGGCCGAGGATGATCGCAGTGACGGCGGCTGCTCTGGAGGATCGTCCTGGATGTTCTGAGGCTCTCGATTCGGCCCGCCCCGCTGGACCCGGACAGCCCGCCACAGCGTTCATGTAAACCGGGGAACCGTGCGTGTGTGTCCGGCTGCGGCGCTCAGACCCCGCAGCAGCAGCAGCAGCAGCAGCAGCAGCAGCAGCAGCCATGCAGGCGGCCCAGCTGCAGTACGACTTCTTCAGTGAGGACAACACACCGAAGTGGAGAGGCCTGCTGGTGCCCTCCCTGGAAAAGGTAGGCAGCACACACACACACACACACACACACACACCTAGACACACACAGACACACACTACATTCCTGTGGTCCTGCTGGTCGTCATGGTGACCTGCAGGTCCAGTTCGTTCCGGACCGGCAGGAGCCAGTGTGTCAGTGTCAGGGGTCTCGTTGGACCTGATCAGGTCACAGGCAGGACCGATCAGTAGCCAGATGATTGATCCGAGGTGTGACCAGGAGCTGCAGGTTCTGGTGATCAGGGCCACAGACCAACAGCACAGTGATCCTTTAAAGCCGTTTGTTGGTCCAACAGAGACCCGCAGGAGTGTGTGTTCACTACAAACTGACACACACACACACAAACACACTTGCAGGAGTGTGTGATGTTGTGTTGTAGTAAACAGTCGGTGTTGTCTTGCCTGCAGTCAGTGACATCATCGTCCTGCTTCAATTTGATTGGTCCTGTGTGTTTGTCTGTTTTACTGAGTTCTGTTCTAGAACCTGAAAGCAGCACATTAAAGGCATTTAAACCAGGACCGGATGGTTCAGGGTCTAATCCAGACCAGTAAACCAGG
>NW_007579424.1:114171-117759 GCF_000690725.1 Stegastes partitus | reverse complement strand
GAAAAGCTAAGGTCCAGATGTTTATTCAAGCTAAGGTCCAGATGTTTAGACAAGTTAAGGTCCAGATGTTCAGAAAAGCTAAGGTCCAGATGTTTTGACCTGATGAAACCAGATGTTCAGACCAGATGAGTCCACATGTTTTGTATGGGTCCCATCCTCACCCGTCCTTCCCCACCCCTCAGGAGCGCGTCCAGAAGAGTTTTCCTCACCCGATCGATAAGTGGGCGATTGCTGATGCGCAGGCCGCCATCGAGAAGAGGAAGAGGAGGAACCCGCTGGCTCTACCTGTTGACAAGATCCACCCCCTGCTCAAGGTGCGCTACCCTCGTTATCATCAGTAACGTCATTGCTCAGTTCCCATGATGCCCTGCTCTGACCCTGCTTCCCGTGACGCACTGTGTGTAGGAGGTGCTGGGCTACAAGATCGACCACCAGGTGTCAGTTTACATGGTGGCCGTGTTGGAGTACATCTCAGCTGACATCCTGAAGCTGGCAGGAAACTATGTGAGGAACATCAGACACTACGAGATCTCCAAGCAGGACATCACTGTGGCCATGTGTGCAGACAAGGTAACACAACCCTGCAGCACAACACACCAACACAACACTAAGACAGCACTGTGACAGCACTGTGACAGTACACACCAACACAACACTAGCTGCGTGTCTTACCTGTGTGCCTGCAGGTGCTGATGGACATGTTCCACCAGGACGAGGAGGACATCAGCGGCTTCCCTCTGATGGATGAGGAGCCGTCGGCCAATGAGGAGCAGAGTTACTACGAGCTGGTGCGGAGCTTCATGGCGGATGGTAGACAGTACCTGAGGCAGCTCAACCTGCTCATCAAGGTGTTCAGGGAGCCGTTCAACTCCAGCCACATGCTCTTCTCCCAGCACGTACGTAATCAATACCCTGACTGATCCGAACACGCCTGTCTGGTCAATACACACCTGTCTGATCAGTGTGACTGACCAGTGCGATTGATCTACAGGATGTGGACAGTATCTTCAGCCGGATCGTGGATATCCACGAGGTGACGGTGAAGCTGCTGGGTCTGATCGAGGACACGGTGGAGATGACTGATGAAGGAAGTCCTCACCCTCTTGTGGGGAGCTGCTTCGAGGACCTGGCTGAGGTTTCTACATCTGTGTAATTGATTGTTAGATAGGTTGATAGATTTTTTTGGGTCTGGTTCTATCTAATGTGTGATTTGATTGTTAGGAGTTAGCCTTCGACCCCTATGAGACGTACACACAGGACATCCTGCGCTCTGGTTTCCATGAACACTTCCTGAGTCAGGTGTCCAAACCCGGAGCCTCCTTCCATCTGCAGGTAAGTCCCGACCCCTGGTCCGTGACATTAGAATGCTTAGGGGCTGCATGGAAATGTTAAGATGGATTAATAACGATCTAATAATGGAGGGAAAACCCTGAGGTCAGGTTCAGGTTGATACTGATGACAGTGAAGATGATGATCAGAACACTGACACTGATGATGTGGATGATGCAGATAGTGATGCTGATCATGGTGGGGGAGCTTTGTGGACACATAGTGAAGCTGCTGTCTGTCTCTGTGTCTTCAGTCCATCTGTGAAGGTTTTAAAGAGGCTGTTCAGTACGTTCTGCCCAGACTGCTGCTCACTCCTGTTTACCACTGCCTGCACCTGTTCGAGATCCTCAAGGTGAGACACCTGCCCTACGCCTGTCTTATGCCTGTCCTAGACCTCTCCAATGCCAGTACCCTGTGGTCCTCGTCTGGCCGGTACCCTGTGGTCCTGGTCTAGGACTTTCCACTGCTGTAAACCTCTTTGTCCTGCTGAGGTTAAATCTCTGAAATCCCTCCAGTCATGTTCTGCAGATTATTTCCCTGCTGACAGGGTCAGAGGGGGGGCAGAAGGTTTACCCTGATCTGGTTCTGTTTCTGGACTCTGACAGACAACAAAGCCTGCAGGAGTTGCAAAAGTCTGCTTCCAGTCAGCAACTTTTGTTCATTTCCAATAAAAACTGCATCTTGATCTGTCCACCTGCAAGTGATGTTACCTCTCAGGTGAACTGCAGTCTGTTGAAAAGAGAACAGCTGTACAGGTGCCCCTGATGACTGACCCCACCCCCTGTGTTTCCATAGCAACTGGAGGAAAAAAGTGAGGATGAGGAGGATAAAGAGTGTCTGAAACAGGCCATCACCGCTTTGCTCAACCTGCAGAGCAGCATGGAGAGGATCTGCTCCAGGAGCCTCGCCAAGAGAAGGCTTAGGTAGGCCTACCTGTTCACATACTTGTATAGACACATGTACACATAACTATACACACCTGTACACACCTGCAACATACTTGTACATACACCTGTATACACACCTGTACACACCTGTATGCACACCTGTACACATTCCTGTATACTCACAGACATGGAGGTCATGAGCAGAGTTTACCTGAACAGGCAGACAGAGGTGAAACTACAGGCTGCAGCAGGTCACCAACAGTTACACAACAACAACAACAACAACAACAACAGCAGGTCAACACTCACTCACTCACTCACTCACTCACTCACTCACTCACTCACTCACTCACTCACTCACTCACTCACTCGTACATAATACACTGACTCTCTGATAATAGAAGCGAAGTCAGTAGAAATTCTGATAATTGAAGTGCAGTCAGTAGAAACAGTTGGGGACTCCTCCCATCCTCTGTGTTTCCCTTCGGACCAAAATAAACCCGGATGGAGGGTTCGTCAGGGTCGCAGCGGCGGGTGGAGGTCTGAGCTGGTGTTAGAGGACGTGGCGTCAGAATGTGGGTGGAGCTGCTCTGCTGCTTATTGTTCTCTGTTGGAAAGAAAAGAGCTAAAAGCCTCAGAGGGGAAAACCACTGCTGCTGTTTTACTGTATTACTCTAATTTTACACTGAATACCTGGACCACCAGCAGCAGCGGTGGAGGACAGACGGGTGGATGACCAGCAGCTGGACATGAGGACGTAGGTCACACCACTTTCTTCTTTTTTTGTGTTTTCTGCAGCGGAGTGTTTGTGCTGCAGATGGAGGTGTTTAGGTGGATAAATGCTGCTGGAGTTAGATAAAGACTAATGGAGAAAGATGAAGGTTGACAAAGGTGGAGATAAATGGAGGGGTGGAGGTAGTTAACAGCTGGTAAAGGAAAATGTAGGTGAGTGCAGATGTGGAGGTGGAGCTGATGGAGAGAAGAAAGTGTAGTTAGATGGATGTGTATCTGTCTACAGGTTGTGTAAGTGTTGACAGGTTGTGAAGGTGTAGTTGTTGACAGATTGTGTAGTTGCTGACAGGTTGTGTAATTTTTGACAGGTTGCATAGGTGTAGTTGTCAACAGGCTGTCTAGTTGTAGTTGTTGACAGGTTGTTTAAGTGTAGTTCTTGACAGGTTGTGTAGGTGTAGTTGTCAGGTTGTGTAGATGTAGTTGTTGACAGAATGTGTAGGCGTAGTTGTCCACACGCTGTGTAGGTGTAGTTGTTGACAGGTTGTGTAGATGTAGTTGTTGACAGAATGTGTAGGCGTAGTTGTCCACACGCTGTGTAGGTGTAGTTGTTGACAGGTTGTGTAGATGTAGTTGTTGACAG
>NW_007579424.1:104432-112597 GCF_000690725.1 Stegastes partitus | reverse complement strand
ACAGGTTGTGTAGGTGTAGTTGTTGACAGGCTGTGTTGCTGCTGCAGCCTTGTGAAACTGCATTCTTCAGGGCTTTATGCAGTAAACGGATTAGCAGGTAACAGCCTCAGTTAAAGGAGCAGTCTGTTCTTTCTGCTGATGTGATGATGTCACAGCTGTGATGATGTCACTGTGTCTCTGTGTCACAGCGCGATGAGGTCAGAGGCCTTTCTGCTGTCACCTCACTTCCTGTTGGACGTCACAGCTGCCTCACTGGTTTGTACAGAGCCGAGGATGCCATCCAGTCAGAACTCCCCCAACTGTCACATGATGTAGAAACAACCCAATGATGAGATGAAGGCACCGGGGGAGGAGGGAAGGAGGGGGGGGAAGGGACCCTCAGCAACAAGCTTTGATCTTCAGTCTGATCGAATTCACTAACTTCCAATCACACGCCGATTCAGACCTGTCAGTCCCTAATCAATACAGCCGTACAGTGCTGACACAGACGTGTCGATACACATCAATACTGCTGTGCATTCGTTGCGGATTGCATTATTAGATGCGGGTTGTTGCAGGTTTCTCTGTTCGTTGCAAGTCACTCAGGTCATTGCAGATCACTTTGTTCGTTACAGGTCGTTGCAAGTAGTTCTGTTCGCTGCAGGTCACTGCAGGTCGTTCTGCCTCAACTCCTCTGTAGGAGGCTGAGCTGCAGCAGCCATTCAGTGAACTGGTGGAGAACTGTTCCTCATGAGTTCAGGTCCAGTTGTAGCCTTAACACTCGTCTTTACTGACACCAGAACACAGACTCTGGTCTGGTTCTCATGACTCACTCTGTCCTCTTCTTTGGCGGTGTGCAGTGAGTCGGCGTGTCGCTTCTACAGCCATCAGATGAAGGGGAAGCACCTGGCCATCAAGAAGATGAACGAGATCCAGAAGAACATCGACGGCTGGGAGGGCAAGGACATCGGCCAGTGCTGCAACGAGTTCATCATGGAGGGCACGCTGACCCGCGTCGGCGCCAAGCACGAGCGCCACATCTTCCTGTTTGATGGCCTGATGATCTGCTGCAAGTCCAACCACGGTCCGCCACGGCTGCCCGGCGCCAGCTCCACCGCAGAGTACCGGCTCAAAGAGAAGTTCTTCATGCGCAAGGTCCAGATCAACGACAAGGACGACAAGGAGGGCGAGTACCGGCACGCCTTCGAGATCATCCTGAAGGACGGGAACAGCGTCGTGTTTGCCGCCAAGTCTGCTGAGGAGAAGAACGGCTGGATGGCGGCGCTGATCTCGCTGCAGTACCGCAGCACGCTGGAGCGCATGCTGGACTCGGCCATGTTGCAGGAGGAGAAGGAGGAGCAGATGAGGCTGCCGGGAGCTGAGGTGTACCGCTTCGCAGAACCCGACTCCGAGGAGAACGTTGTGTTTGAGGAGAACGTCCAGTCCAAGTCCGGGATCCCCATCATCAAAGCAGGGACGGTCCTGAAGCTGATCGAGAGACTCACCTTCCACATGTATGCAGGTGAGGCGTGATGTCATGTGCAGGTGTTTCAGCCCAGGCTGAACGGATTCCTGTTTGTTGATCAATCTGACAGCAAGTTTTAGAGACTGACCTCTGACATGAAACCGCAGGAACAGTGTGTGTGTGTGTGTGTGTGTGTGTGTCCAGTCGTCTCCATGACAACTGAGGACAGCTGTCAGAGTGAACAGCAGAGGACCCGGTGTGGGTCTATGGATGGACAGTCTGGTTCTGCTCTGTGATCCACTGCTTCTGTTCTCTCATTCAGATCCGAACTTCGTGCGGACCTTTCTGACCACCTACAGGTCGTTCTGTAAACCTCAGGAGCTGCTGGACCTGCTCATGGAGAGGTGAGCTCACCTGTCAGGTCTCAGGGACCAATCAGAACGCTTCAGTGCGATCATGTGGTGGACTTACTCAGACACACTGTGTCTGTGAGACTTGAAATCACGAAAGCTCTGGTTCTGACAGAGCAGCAGTTGACAGCAGAACCAGTGTACAAGGTCCCGACTGTCAGAATCTGTCATTACTATTGTTTGTTATGACGGCTGCAGGTTCTCCCAGCAGGTTGTGACAATGTTCCACAGAGGTTCTATTCATGTCAGGGCTGCTTCTCAGTTCTCTAATGGATGTGAAATGAACAAAATGAGGAAGAACCCACAGAACGATCTTTAATTCAGTTTCTGTCTGTGAACTCATGTTGAACAGTTTCAGAACTTGTTTACCAATCTTTTGGATTCTCTTCTGATAGGCTTCAGTTCTGGTTCTGTCTCTTTTTTCTCTCAGCCCGTTTCCATCCTCACAGTGACGATCTTGGTATCAATATGAGTCTTAAAGTTTACCCAGAATGCACTTTATAAAGTTTTCTCTGGTGAATGATCAGAACCAGAACCACATGAGTCTGAATATTAAAGCATGAAGAGGTGTGTGTCTTGTTTTCAGGTTTGAGATCCCAGAGCCGAGGCCGACCGAAGTGGATCAGATGGAGGGAGGAGAGCAGCCGCTCAGCGCTGAACTGAAACGCTTCCGGAAAGAGTTTGTTCAGCCGGTGCAGCTCAGGTAGACCCACACCTGAACACTGACCTTAGATTAGCTCAGGTAGAGACTCATCTGTCGCACACCTGTCTGTTTACCTGTGACCTCCTTGTCCCCCTCCTGCAGGGTGCTGAATGTATGTCGACACTGGGTGGAACATCACTTCTACGACTTTGAGAGAGATGCTCACCTGCTGAGTCGCCTGGAGGAGTTCATTTCTTCAGTCAGAGGTGTGCATGAACATCGTTCTGAACATTTGTTTCACTGAACACCTGTCTGACCATCAGAGCACCCGAACACTTGTCTGAACTTCTGAACAGTCGTACTGATGTTCAGACAGGTAATCAGGTGCTCAGGTGTATGTATCCACAGTAGCTATGTGATGGCTGCTGCAGGTAAGGGATGTCATGTGTTCCAGGTAAGGCGATGAGGAAATGGGTGGAGTCGATCACAAAGATCATCCAGAGGAAGAAGCAGGTTCAGGTGAGCGTGCCCAGTCACAGCATCACCTTCCAGAACTCTCCGCCCCCCATCGAGTGGCACATTTGTAAACCAGGAAACATTGAGCAGTTTGACCTCATGACGCTGCACCCCATCGAGATTGCGCGCCAGCTCACCCTGCTTGAGTCCGACTTCTACAGGTAATCTTTCTCTTACCTGTCTCATCTGTCTCAGACCTGTCACACATTTGTCACACCTGTCTCACTTGTGAGCTTTGCCCTGCAGGGCGGTGCAGCCGTCTGAGCTGGTCGGCAGCGTCTGGACCAAAGAGGACAAAGAGATTCACTCGCCCAACCTGCTAAGGATGATCCGACACACCACCAACCTCACGTTGTGGTTTGAGAAGTAAGACCTTGCTTGGACGTTCCTCTGCATCACTCTGATGTCTCCAGATACAGGTCGGGGAGGTGCAGTGTGCAGTAACCTGGCCTTACCTGCTGTTTTCTCTCCAGGTGTATTGTAGAAACGGAGAACCTGGAGGAACGAGTCGCAGTTGTTTCTCGGATCATAGAGATCCTGCAGGTCTTTCAGGAACTGAACAACTTTAACGGCGTTCTGGAGGTTGTCAGTGCGATGAACTCTTCACCTGTCTACAGACTGGACCACACCTTTGAGGTAACACGTCACAAACACTAATGGATGCACACCTGCTCACTGCAGTAGTGATGCAGACTTTACAGAGTTTTCTTGGCAGATAGCTTGCAGCATTATCAAGCAATAATTTGTTAATCAGTAACACAGAGTTCAGTGGACCTCAGTCCCTGTGCTGGTATGTTCACACCTGGTCCGGTGAGTATGTCTGAGATTAGACAGAAGAATATCTGTGGAGTTTCTCCTGATGATGCAGCCTTAATTCAGAGTCTGTGAGGATTTAAATTCTTAAGCAAACACATGACATCAGCCAGAAAAATGGCCATCAAATTATAGGAACTCTGTCCTAGTTGGTGTTAAACTCCTGAGCTCTGGTTGGAGGTCCTGAACCTCCTCAGAGTCTCTGTCATGGTCCCGTTGCTGCTAAACTCCCACAATGCTCTCTGCTGCCACCATGAGCTGTAGTCTGAGTGACGCCTCCTCTGGTCTCTACAGGACTAAACAGTGAGAGGCTCCACCTGGTGGAACAACCAGGTACTGCAGCTGGTCTACGGTACACTTACTGAAAAAAACAGATATGCTGAGAGTATGTCTGAGACTAGACAGAGGAATATGTGTGGAGCTTCTCCTGGTGGTGCAGTCTGATCTCAGAATCTGTGAGGATTTTAAACTGCCTTATTTTTCATAGTGTGGGTTACAGTACAGCCACATGTGTTGGTTCTCTCATTGATGCAGCTGCTCATCTTCATCAACTACAACAAATCCAAACACTGCCCTGTTACGACCCGGTTGTCTAGAGTATCTGGGCAACAACCAGAAAAGGCACAACACAGCAGCTTCCCAGAGTCACAAGCTGTGATTTATTCACAATATGAAACAATTCATGAGGGGAGAGAAGGCAGCTGGGTGCTGCTGAAATAAATGAAAAAACTATAACAAAAGCGAATTTGTCAGAAATTGATGAGGAGGAGTTACGACACATAAATCAAAAGATACAGAGGCAGCAGCACCCCTAAACTAACCAGCAGGTCTCACGTTCTAACTTTCTCGTTCAGCTTCGGACCGGGTAGGCGAACCAGACGACGGAGGCCGGGCGACGACAGACAGGGCAAACAGCTGCACACAATGCAAACTATCACAGGAGCAGGAGAAAAAGGAGGAGCAGGAGTGTAACGGCCCGGGGCCGTAACGTGCCCTCACACTGAAACTGAACTCTGCTCCTTCAGCCAATAAGCAGCTTCCTTCACTTGTAATCCAGCTGTAGACGCTTCACAGCAGGGGCCGCTGCAGCTCAGACGGTTCAATGCTACAATTTATCCAAAGCGTCTGAGAGTAAATACAACACAAGCAAGAATCTAGTCAGGAAAAAAACATCCTGGATAAGTGCCATAGAACCGGTCCAGAGTGATCGGACCTTGGTGCCTGCAGGCAGAGCAGGAGGTAACAGGAAGCGTGTTGTTGTTTGTTTGTTTGTTTGTTTCCAGGCTGTCAGGTGCTGAGGTGCTGAGTGAAGAGCTGCTCTTCAGTCTGTTCTTACAGACTGAGAGGGAGTCAGCAGGTTGAACAGTTTGGTAACTGGTTCCACCACCAGAACCACAGAGGAGGAGAGTCCAGCTACCGACCCGGGCCTGTTGTGGTGTTTGGATCAAGAGGTTCTGGTTGGTCCAGTTAGTGAGCAGAGGCAGTGTAGACCTGAAGGAGAGAGTTCAGGTCGGAGGGAGATGCTCTCTCTGTGGTTCTGTGTTCAGTGTCAGAGTTTGGATTTGAAGCAGCTGGAAGCCAGTGACCGATCAGAACAGTGACGTGCTGCTTTTGGCTGGTTGAACACCAGACGGGCTGCTGGTTCTGGATCACCTGCAGAGGTCTGAGCGTGGATGCAGGAGGCCTGCCAGTAAGGAGCTGAAGTAGGCGATGATATGATGAGAGCTTGGACCAGGAGTTGTGCTGCATGTTCAGACAGGAAAGGTCTGATCTTCCTGATGCTGTACAGGACGAATCGACACGACCGAGCAACAGAGGCCACATGAGCCTTGAAGGTCAGCTGGTCACCAATCATGACGCCCAAGTTTCTGTCAGATTTAGTGGGTCTGAGTTGGGTTGGATCAGCTGGATGCTGATTCCTTGTTGTAGAGAGGGACTGGCTGGGATGACAAGGAGCTTAGTCTTAGAGAGGTTGAGCTGAAGGTGGCCGAGATGTCTGCAAGGCATGATGAGATCCAGCAGAGACCATGTGGTCGTCCAGGGGAACGACAGGAAGAGCTGGGTGTCATCAGCATAGCAACGGTATGAGAAACCACGGGCCTGGATTATTGCACCGAGTGAGGTTGTGTATATTGAGAAGAGAAGGGGACCAAGTACTGACCCCTGAGGAACTCCTGTGGACAGGTTGTGTGGTTCGGACACTTCTCCCCTCCAGGATACTCTGAAGTATCTCCTGAGAGGTAGGACATGAACCAGCAGAGGGCAGATCCTGAGATGTCCAGCTCAGGGAGTGTGGAGAGGAGGATGTGGTGGGTCACCGTGTCAAAGGCAGCTGACAGATCGAACAGCAACAGAGCTGAAGACTGTCCAGCAGCTCCAGCAGAACCCAGTGGTTCTGTTACAGAGAGGAGGGCAGTCTGGTAGAGTGACCCCGTTTAGAACCAGACTGATACGGGTCATACCGGTTGTTGTCACAGAGGAAAGTAGAGACTTGGTTGAACCCCCTTTTAAGATTTTCAGCCAGGTAACAATAGAGGAAACGGACAAACCTTTTGGAACTCAGAGAGTGAGACCGGGAAGTGCTCTGCTCCAAGTCTGACAGCTTCTGGACAACAGGTCCAAGTCAAACTCAAAACCAAAGTTCCAAAAAGACCCCCCAACTAACTATCTCCTATGTTCTAGATCTAAGGTTCAGTCGTGGGTTTTTTTTTTTTGTTTGTTTTTTTTTTAAATTAGAACACAAAACCGAAATGTACATTTTATAATCATCCCTGTTTTGTACTTGCAGCAAATTCCGAGTCGACAGAGGAAAATCCTGGAGGAGGCTCATGAGCTGAGTGAGGATCACTACAAGAAGTACTTAGCCAAGCTGCGCTCCATCAACCCTCCCTGTGTGCCCTTTTTTGGTAGGCTCCGCCTCCTACCGGTCTGTTCAGGTTAGCTAAAGGTCAAAGGTGTAATAACGTCATCTGTGTTTTTGTGCAGGAATCTACCTGACCAACATCCTGAAGACGGAGGAGGGAAACCCTGACTTCCTGCGCCGCCACGGCAAAGACCTGATCAACTTCAGCAAGAGGCGGAAAGTGGCTGAGATCACTGGAGAAATCCAGCAGTATCAGAACCAGCCATACTGCTTAAGGGTCGAGGGCGACATCCGGGTCAGTGCACGTCGCCCATCACACGAGCCCGAGCGCCCTCATGTCTACAGCACATTGAACATGATGTGCTCTTAACTGTAGGGACTATATTGAATATCCCTCGTGTTGTTTTGTCCAGTCTGCATACCAGAACTATCTGCTGCACCTCATCATTCTTCAGGGGAAACGACAGTCTTGCGTTTTTCTAACAATCTTGAGATTTTCAGGGTGTTGTTGCTGCGCGGAGGTCGTTGTTTCCTGTAGTTAAAGGAATTTTAAAAAATCAGCTGCTGGCAGGTTTTTCGCTGCAAACACCCAGTCGAACTAAAATCTGATGGTTACCATGCTACGGTGTTAATTATTCAAATCTACTTGAACAACTTGAAAGCAAAGGTGTTACACAGGTGAAGCCTCACAGTTGTGCTAACGTGTTGATGTTTTGTGTCTGTGGAGCAGAAGTTCTTTGAGAACCTGAACCCAATGGATGACCTGTCAGAGAAGGACTTCGCTGATCACCTGTTCAACAAATCTCTGGAAATCGAGCCGAGAAATGCCCGCTCGCTCCCACGATTTGTAAGTGTCGCCACAGCAACACCTCATCACTTTCAATATCAGCACAAAATTAACACTCCACCTCCCCCTCCTGGCCAGGTGAAGAAGTACACCTGTCCACTGAAGTCTCCAGGCATCCGCCCCACTTCTGCCAGGCCCGGCACCATGCGACACCCGACGCCGCTGCAGAGCGAGCCGAGAAAGATTAGCTACAGTCGCATCCCTGACAGCGAGGCTGAGGGCGGTGCAGTCTCCGCCCCCAACTCTCCCCGCACGCCCCTGACTCCGCCCCCTGCCTCCGCCGCCTCCAGCTCCACTGATGTAGGCAGCGTGTTCGATTCACCACAGGGTCCGAGCAGCCCTTTCCACTCCAGTAAGCCCCACCCACAGACACTAACCCTGCCCACAGACACTAACCCCGCCCACAGACACTAACCCCGCCCACAGACACTAACCCTGCCTGGAGCTGATATTAGCTGTTAGCTTAGCTGCATCGGAGAGACAAAGTCCTCCTCCTCTTACTGTGTTTCTCCTCCTTCTGCAGCCTGCGACAGTATCTTTGCTGTGGTCTCTCTGCCTCACGGTCCACGTTAGTATGACCTCCTGACTCTCCGTGCATCACCTGTCTGACCGCCTCTGACCTGTCTGAC
>NW_007579424.1:99482-103292 GCF_000690725.1 Stegastes partitus | reverse complement strand
CCCCCTCCTGCCCCTGGACGGTCCCCCGGTGCCCCCTCGTCACGGCGTCCCCAAACTGCCCCCGAAGACCTACAAGAGGGAGTCCATGGGCCACGCCCCCCTGCTGGACACGCCCCCTGCACTGTGATGGACAACCTCAGGGCATGGAGGCTGCTGATTGGACAGCTTGTAAAGGAGGCGGAGCTAACACTACAGCTGATTGGATCAGAACAAACTCGTCGATGGATTGACAGAAGAAAGAAAACACCTGATGGACAAATCAGGAGATCTGATCCAGATAAAGACAAATAAAAACAAATCATGTACCCTTTTTCTGGACCCTGATGGCGGCCTGCAGCTGCAGAACTTTCAGAACATTCACGTGTTTGTGGTCGGTTCTTCATTTCTGTTTGTGTCTGTGAGCTCGGACCTGATCGGACCTGATCACGCCTCATGCTGAACATGGAGGGTTCTGGGTAATGTGGTTCTCTGCAGACTGACGAGGTGTGGGTGTGTCAGAAACCCTCAGGTACTGCAGCAGAACCACAGAGGTACTGTAGTGGTTCTGCTGGACCTGATGATGTTTGTCTCTGATTGTTGATGAAGATGTGAACAAACGTGACAATGATCAGTTCTTTACAAAACAAGGGAATAAACGTGTTTCTACCACTGAGCTGGAAGGAACCACCGGGTCCTGATTTTATTTTAACAGAACCTGCGCTTAGCTGTCGTTAGTTTTAACAGAACCGCAGCTTCTGTGTCGTTATTCTATCTCCAGGTTCCATTCTGTAGACAAAGGAGGTTTTCAAGTTCTCATGCAGTCTGACGTCCGTCCACCTGCAGGCCTGAGTCCTGGGTCGGGGCCCGTCCAGGCGGATCAGGGCCTGTCCAGGCAGGTCAGGGCCCGTCCAGCCGGCTCGGGGCCCATTCAGCTGGGTCAGGGCCCGTCTAGAGAGGAGGAGAGGAGGAGGGGAGGGGAGAGGTGTCCACCCCCATCTGGACCAAGTACCGGTCCTGGGCTGGCAGAGCTTCCTCTCTGGAAGTCGCTCCCCAAAGCCTCAGAGAGTCCCCACGGTCCACATCCAGGACTTCTGGAGAGGGTTCTGTGATGGGTTTGGGTTCACGGCCACTCAGAGTTCTTTGTCCAGTTATGTTTTATTTATTTACTTATTTTTTTATTATTTTTGTTTGTTTGTTTTGTTGTTACCTTTTTGTGAAGCATCTTTGAGTGTCTTGAAACATCACATCAGTGTTGTTGTTGTTGTTGTTGTTGTTGTTGTTGTTGTTGTTGTTGTTGTGGACTGAACAGCGGGAGAACAGGAACATGTCTGAAACAATGAAGAGGAACCTTAAACCTCCGAGATGAAGGTTAAAGTGGCAGAACAGAGGTTCTCCTGATCGGAGGTTTATTGAAGGTTCTGATCCAAACTCCGCCAGCAGGGGGCGGCACCGCTGCACTGGTTCACAGCGACAGTCAACCTGGAAGAAGAAGAAGAAGAAGAAGCAGCGACCGAACCGCAGAGCTGCTGTTGTTGTTGTTGTCGTCGTTGTCGTCCTCCTCGTTCTCACTGACGGACAGTTTCAGACTCACCTGTCGGACAGGTGCGACCAGAACCCGGTAAGACGAACTGCTTCGTGCTGAGCGGACTTTTTTGACCCGGACCCGCTCCGGAGACCCTTGCTAACTGTGCTAACCAGGCTAGCAGTGCTAACCAGGCTAACTGTGCTAACTACTCCTGGTCCGATTCTACCGAATCCGAACCGGGTCTATATAGGATCTGTTAATCCTATTGGTACTTCTGGACATTCAAAACCGGGCTGAGGCGGGCCAGCGGGCTCAGTGGACCGGGTCAGCCGTGACCTACTTTCCACCCGTTTCTTAACTGACTCGGTTCTTAACTGAGACCCGCAGTGTTCCTCCTTAAATGTTTTCTGGGTTCAGATGAAGTCTTTAGGTTGAAAGTCTCCGTGGTTCTGTTCGGTTCCTGGTTCTGCAGTAGATGGTACTGATTCTGTGATGTTCTCAGGTGGATTCAGGTCCAGTTCCGGTACCAAAGAACAGAAGCTGCAGAGCCTGATGACAAAACGTTTATTTGTGGTTTCAATATTGGAAATTGCCAAAATGTGCTAATTTATGGAACTCATCAGGTTCTGGTGACAGAGGTTCTGGTGTCCGCGGTTCGGGTGACAGAGGTTCTGGCCACCTGACTGATTTCAGCCTGTCAGACCTTTACAGGGATCCAGGTGTGGTGGAGCTCAGGTGGTTTACCTGCAGCTGATCACATCAAGTCAACAGCGTCATGAGATCCTGATATTTATCAGGAGGTCAGAGTTCAGGCTGAAGCTGCTTTAGCTTTAGCGTTTGCTTTAGCTTTAGCGTTAGCTTTAGCTTTAGCGTTAGCTTGAGCTTTAGCATTAGCTTGAGCGCCTACACAGTCATAGGTAAGCTTAGACAATTATTACTAATTAGAGCAGCTGCTGCTGTTTCATAAACTCTGGGAGCAACTAACTGAGCTGATGATCCATCAGCTGAACAAACTGAACTGAGACATCAGAGTTTAAGCCAATGAGCTTCAGCTGTGAGACCTGTGAGGACCAATCAGATTTCAGGGCTGAACAAAACAGGACATTTGTCATCTTGGACTTTGGGAAACATTGATCACATTTGTTGGACCAAACAGCTGATTGGTTTATCCAGAAAAGGATCCACGTAAAAGTAATAGTTCCTGATTGATCAGAACACACTGATAATCAATCAGTGTTTGGTGTTATTGATCAGTGCTACAGTGCGCCACACACTGATGAATTTCGTTAAACAGGTTTTAGAAGCTGTGACCACAGCTGCTGCTCAGCTTCATCACTGTAGATTCTTTTCTGGAAAACATCAGAAAATGGTGAAAAATGTGGATCAGAGTCTCCTCAGATGTCTTGTTTGTCCAGAGATGTTCAGATTTGTTGTTCCTCTCTGAGATGACTGATGTTAGAAATTGGTGCTGAATAAAAAATTTAAACCACTGGATTATCAAAATATTTGAAGATTAAATCAATAGTCGATCACTGATCAATTATTGGTGTCACCTCTTCATCATGGTGTTTACAGACGGGGTCATGTGATGCTTCCCTTCCTGTCTGCAGATAGACTCCGCCTCCTGCAGCGTCATGGCTCTCATCTCTTTGGAAGACCTCGAGGGATTGGACGATGAGCAGCTGGACGATGACATCACTGACAACCCTGAACCAATGGATGAAGAGGAGAGAGACCGACTGCTGACACACTGGCAGGCTGTCGCCAGTACGCACCAGGTGTCGGTTCCTGCAGGTGAGGGGGCGGGGCCAGCAGGTACTTTATTTTGGCAGTTTATCACTTTGTTTGCTTTAACAGTGAAACTTCCTGCTGCGTTGCAGAAATGACTGGACCCATACAGGAAATGACACGCAACAGTACGCAGAGGGAGCCCCTCCCCTTCGCCAACATCTCACGTCACGAGAAGGTAACAGAACTAAACCGGACTGAACTTGAATGAACTGTACTGACCCGGACTGAACTGGACCAGACCTGACCCTGAGAGCAGACCTGTTCTCAGTCTGTCTTGTGTTCCCTCTAGATGGGGGAGGTTCTGTTCGAGGAGCGGGTCTATCCGGCTGGTTACTGGGCCTGTGTGACCAGAGGAGAACTCCTGTATGAACAGAGCATCTCCATGGGCTTCATGAAACTGATGCGCTTCATCTGCAAAGAGAACTCTGCAGGTCAGATTCCGCCCACTGCAGCACACCTGTTAGCCACGCCCCCTCACACACCGCAGCACACCTGTTAGCCACGCCCCCTCACAC
>NW_007579424.1:89848-99152 GCF_000690725.1 Stegastes partitus | reverse complement strand
GCAGCACACCTGTTAGCCACACCCCCTTACACACCGCAGCACACCTTGATCAGTGTGGAACGTGGAACCTGCTGCTGCCTCCAAGTTCTTCTGGTGTAACTCGTGTTCAGCCAACAGCTGTGCTGCTTGTAACGCAGGTTTGATGTTGTCGAGCAGGTCGGTTTCTGGGAATGACAGTTCCGGTCATCAGCAACATCCACATGATGGAGGACGGAAACACGTTTGAGAAGGACGTGGAGACGGCGTTCTACCTTCCTGCTGAGTTCCAGAACAACCCGCCCCAGACCTTCGACTCCGATATCACCATCGTCTACAGGGAGCCAATCAGAGTCGTCGCCAGGTCAGAACGCCGTCATAGTTTCACTTTTTGATCTCAGTTTGTTTTCGAGCAGATTGAAGGCAGACGTTTGAGAACATTGAGGAATAATCGTGAAACAGCAGCAGCTCCGGTTCTGATCAGTATTGATGATTATAATGATGGCAATGTGTCTGACTGGAGTATGTGCTGCTCTGATTGGTTGTCAGGACGTTCTTCGGGACGACCAATGAGGAGACGGTGAGCCGTCAGATCCGCCTGCTGTGGGAGATCCTTGGTCTCCGTGACGATCTGCGCAGTGACCGCTACGTTGTCGCTGCTTACGAGAACCCCGGCGTGCCGCGACGCCGGAACGAGATCTGGTTCATCCGACGCGACCTGTAGACTCCTCCCATCATGCTCTGCTGCACCGCCTCCGCCTCTGATTAGCTTGTTGGTTCTGTCCACTCTCATGCTTCCCACAGCTTTGACCAATCGGATCAGGTTTATGTTTGTTAGCAAGTGACACTAAACCCCACCCCCTCCCATTGGCTGATTAGCTGTGATGTGTGACAGAGGGACGTCCTGATTGGTTAGGTTTCATGATTAATCTGATCAGTCAGTCTGAGCTGTTCCCTGTTTCCACGCTTTATGCTAAGCTAACAGCTAACTGTACAGTGATTAACTCTGCACACGTCATGTTGCTGTGAGGATGAAAAACTGGCTGTACAGCAGCTCAACATTTATTTACCAACGTTTCCTGTTGGATCTTCAATGGCAGGAGGCTCATTTAAGAAACATACTGAAGGCCCCGCCCATGTCTATGGGCCAATTACTGGAGGCCCCGCCCATATACACGACACATACTGAAGGCCCTGCCCATTTGTTATGACACTCGAGGCTCCGCCCATTTATCCGTGACAAATACTGGCGGCTCCGCCTATTTACACAACAAGCAGCTGATCCAACAGAAACTCTGTGAATAAATGTTGAACTGCTCCTTTAAATGAGTTTGCTGGTGGTGCAAAACACTTAGTTTTATTATCAGCATGTTTTTGAATACGATGGCTGATCAGAAAGTTCAGAGACTGCGTTTATACAGAAATGAAACGCTGATATTAGGCCTCCGTCGCTGCTGAAGTGCGTCTGTGCAGAGCTGCTCTGCTCCCTGAGCTCCTGCAACACTTTAACCAAGTCCTGTTCTAACATGTCGGCTCCGAACAGAAACACCTCTACTGGAAATTAGTATTGCAGAAGACGTGACAGGGAGACAGAACTGGAGCCTGTGGGTCCACAGGCAGCACTGAGCATGTGCACACTTTATAGACCTACTGCACATGTGCAGAAGAGATGGATGGTCTTTGTTTCAGACTCCACACCTGTCTCGAGCTTTAAGTCTTTGTGAAATCATCCTGTCAGAATTCCCCAACCAATAGGAAGCCAGCGATGAGGCTGACCAATGAAACTGTAGCTGATTAATATTCATGTCATTCTGCTGCGGTCGCCGTAGTAACTGAATGTTTTGCTTCCCTGCTCCGTCCTCTTTCCTCCGTTATCGTATTCAATAATCAGATACACGACGATTCTCTCTGAAACATGCTGAGGTTAATTGGTGATTGTAAATTGTCCGTAGGTGTGAATGTGAGTGTGCTTGGTTGTCTGTCTCTAAGTGTAGCCCTGTGATAGACTGGTTACCTGTCCAGGTGAACCTGCCTTCACCCTGAGTCAGCTGGGATAGGCTCCGCCCCCCACCACCCTAGTGAGGATTAAGGTGTCGAGATGATGGATGGATGGATGTTTGGCTTTCAAGGGTTAACCAGTAGTGTCAACACTGTTGCTAGGCAACAAACAACATGGCCACCGCTGTGTTTCTGTTTTTCTGTCCCTCTCATGGTACATAAATAAAACAACCCTGAAGCTGTTTGTTGGTACGATGAGCAGAAACAGAAACTTCAGCTGACATTAAACTGGATTGAAGGTTCTGTTTCATCAGAACTCGTTTCTGTTCACGACCCGATACGTAAAAACCTCCAGTTCTCTGCAGTTGGCGTCCCATTCAGAAACATGTTGCCTAGCAACAGTGTTGGCATTGCAGCTGAACCCCTAAAAGCCAAACGTGCTGAAGTTTATCAGGTAACTGAAGGATCAGCTGCTGAAACTCCAGACGTACAGGAGCCGCCCAGCAGGGGGCGCTGTGATGAATGAAATGGTCATGATGACATCTGGCGTCCTGTTGGCTGACGACTAGCGACAAGTGAGCGTAATGAGGACCTGACAGGTGTTTCTGAATCACCGACAGTCGGAACTTTCTGATCGCAGCTCGTGTTCGGCGTAAATCCAACGATGACCAAACAGCTTTGTGACTTTTGCCTGAATCTGATGTTTCCGCTGTAAAACCGTTTATACCGTCTGTTCTTTTTCTGTAAAAATATTAAATCTGGTTCACAGTTTGAAGGTAAAGTGTGTGAAAATTAAATGACTTCCTGTGAATGTCGGTGTCAGGCTCAGACACAGTTTGTTTTTATATTTCTAGTTCTTCCTTTATGATGGTACTGGTTCTGTCCCCACAGCCGGTGTTCATGGATCTGTATCGTTCTGTTTCTAGTAAAACTTTAGCACGATAAAATCCAGCTTCACCAACTTCTGTTGCACGTGTAGGTTAAAATAAAACAAAGTGGACGTGGAACCAAAACTTTATTTACAAAAGCAGACGGACTCTTACAGTTGTTTCACCTCAACGGTCAAATAAAAACAAAAACCTCAAACTATTATAAAACAAAGAAACACCAGGAAGAAAAGGGGCGGGGCTCCGCTGTGATGTCATCCAGGTTAGATCAGATCAGCCACTGAGGAGAGAGAGAGAACAGACTTCAGTATGGAATCAGCCAATCACAGCTGGAAGAAACAGGCTAACAGAAGCTATGCTAACACATCCAGTGTTTCCATGGTAACAGTGTCACGTCGGAACTCTGCGATTGGCTGTACCGTTCATGGGCATCTCGTCGATCTGGGTGGAGTAGTACTGCTCGATGTCCCGCAGGATCCGGATGTCGTCGTTCTTCACAAAGTTGATGGCGACGCCTTTACGACCGTAGCGACCGGACCGGCCGATCCTACAGGAGGGCAGAGGTCATGAGAGACGATTCCAACAGCCGAAGACGTGACTTTCATACTGTCATTCATTCATTCATCGGCCTGCAGCAGCGTCCACCACCGCTGACCCTGACCCACCATCACTGAGCACCTGAGTCTGTCTGGAACCACAACAACTCAACAACAACGTTACAGAACGTCTGAACAGCGTTCAGTTATGTTCAATCAGAAAACAGTACATCTGTTCATTTCAGAAATCATCAGATGAAAGTTCAGAAAGTTTACAAAACACGATCACTGATGAAATGTCAGAATCTGAACGGTCGGAAACAGTGAACCCAAACTCTGGTAGAGTCTGTTCTGAGAAACACGACGTTCTGTTGGACTCGTCAGCTCTCTGCGGCACTGATCCAGTCTGGATGTCACGTTGAAGTGCTGCTGCAGTGCCCCCTACCTGTGGATGTAGAGTTCTCTGTTGTTGGGAAGGTCGTAGTTGATGATGAGGGAAACCTGAGGAACGTCCAGACCGCGGGCCCAGACATCCGTTGAAATCAGAACACGACTGAAACAGAAACACCAGATGGTTCTGATCAAACCCTGTGACAGTGACGGTTGGTGATGTTTACCGGACCGGCCCTGACTCCACGTCTCACCTGGCTCCTGATCTGAACTCCTTCATGATGGACTCCCTCTCCTTCTGAGGCATGTCTCCGTGCATGGAGGACACCGTGAAGTTGGCCTCCCTCATCTTCTCGGTCAGCCAGTCCACCTGAAACAGGACACACACTCAGACTACAGCTCCCACAAGGCCGTGCTGCTGCTGCTGCTGCGTTCTAATGTGTGCCACTCCTGGTGGGTCGGTAGGAATGAGTTCTGTACTGATGCAGGACATGGTTCTGCTCTTGTCACCCTCTGGACTCACAGCAGGTTCTGGTCTGTTCTGTCTCATTTGTCATGATTTCTCTAACCAGAACCAACATGTCTCCAGATGCTAAACCCTGGAGCTCCTCGTCCTGCAGATGTGGAACCAGCTCCACGTCTCCACACTTCTCCTCTCTGCTCATCACATGTTCCACCATGCTGGACGGACCTCCAGCACCTGGCTCCTGGTCTCTGGTTCTGATTCTGCTGATTACTCATTTATGTTTTGAGACCTACAATAAAGTGACTTTAACAAAACGTTGTGATTTGAGGCTCAAGTTGGTTTGTTTCTGTTTTCAGTTTCTCAGCAGGTTGTAGGGTTCAGACGGTCCACGGGTCCGTTGGTTCTGTATGTGTCCAAACCGACGCTGAGTCGACATGTTTATATCGATACAGACACAAGAGACGACGTGTGTAAATCAGTGTGTGTGTGTCAGTGTGTGTGTGTGTTATCAGGGTGTGTGTGTCGGGGTGCGTGCCCACCTTCCTCTTGGTGTTGCAGAAGATCACGGCCTGGGTGATGGTCAGAGTGTCGTACAGGTCACACAGGGTGTCGAACTTCCACTCCTCTCTCTCCACGGCCACGAAGAACTGCTTGATGCCCTCCAGAGTGAGTTCATCGCTGAGGGCCAAACACAGCAGACACCAATGAATCAGTGTTCTCTGGATGTTCTCTGGAACGTTCTCTGGACGTTCTGGCTCACTGACCGTTTGACCAGGATGCGGATCGGGTCGGTCATGAACTTGTTGGTCATCTCCAGGATCTCGTGCGGCAGCGTGGCGCTGATCAGAACCACCTGCGTGGCCGGCGGCAGGTAGCGGTACACGTCGTAGATCTGCTCCTTGAAACCTGACAAACAAACAGTGTTCACATTATTCTGTCCATGGCCCAGCGGCACCACCTCTACCGTGACATCACACTCGCACATGCTCAGTCTCACCCTTGTTGAGCATCTCGTCGGCCTCGTCCAGAACCAGCATCTTGATGGCTCTGGTTCTCAGGCTCCGGCGGCGGATCATGTCTGCAGGAAGAGACAGAGGTCAGCTTCCTATTGGCTGTGGCAGCCAGAGGCAGCAGGTCATGTGATTCACCTGGAGTCGACGGCCAATCAGACAGAACAAGCGGCCTGCTGATGTCACACCAGGTGGAGTGCTAACGGCTTTAGATTCTGAACAGACGATATCAAATCAGGTTTAAATGAAGTGATGCTGGTCAATGTGTGGTCTGGAGGAGTTCTACGGTTTCATCCTGGTTCTGCTGACAACAGAACCATCTGGAGATGAGCAGCTCCAGATCAAAGCTCCTGCTGCTGTTGTCTGATATTAAACCACAGTCGTGTTCTGGACTAAACCTGTAGCAGCAACGGGAGTCCGAACATCGACCTCCTGACGTCGACGACGACGTCGTCAAAAAGACACGTTTGTTGTCAGAAAAATGTTTGGATTAAAAACATGGAAGCGACCAATCACAGCGGCCGTACGACTCACCGAACACGCGGCCCGGCGTCCCGGCCACCACGTGCTGACCATAGTCCAGCTTGCGGATGTCTTCGCCCACGTTGGTCCCTCCAATGCAGGCGTGACACTGAACGTTCATGTAGTCTCCCAAAGCCAGCAGCACCTGCACAGGAAGGAGAGAGCCAATCAGAGACCGCGACATGACGCCTCAGTGTGCTTGCTCACAGGCGATTGGCCAGGAGTCATGTCAGGGGCGGAGCTACCTTCTGAATCTGTCCAGCCAGCTCTCTGGTCGGAGCGAGGATCAGAGCCTGGGTCTCCCTCACCTGCAGACAGGAAACACATCACAGCACGACGTCATCAGCTTCCTGTAACACTGTGGAGACCAGCAGAGAGCATCATGGGAGTTCAGCAGCATCAGCACCACGGCAGAGACTCTGAGGAGGTTCTGACCTCCAACCAGAGCTCAGGCGTCTGATCTAGTGAGTAACGATCCGACTGCTGGTGGAGGAGGTCGGCTGCTGGTCAACAAACACGTCATCAGATTGTTTCTGGAGGAGTGTTGAGTCAGAAGCAGATACAGGTCTAGCCTGCTGGAGACTCCCAAGATGCACTGGGCTCCTCTCTACACAGCTGCACGCCAACATCACGTCTCTGACCTGCTGGTTCTGAACCCAACCTGATCCTGAACTTGTGGTAACTCATCAAAACGTCTCATTTCAACATCCTGCAAAAATAAACCATTTGATTTAACAAGATCCTGGAGAACCAGAACCTCCCTCCTCCTGGTTCTGACCCAGTAGAACCAGAGCCTTGCGAACCAGCAGCAGCACGTACCTGGATGTCCAAACACTGCAGCACCGACACACAGAAGGTGGCCGTCTTTCCTGTTCCAGACTGAGACCTGAACACAGCACAGACCACCGGTTAGAGAGGCTCAGAACCAGAACATCAGCAGAACATCAGCAGAACTTCTTACTGTGCGATCACGTCTCTGCCTTTGATGATCTGCTTGATGGCTCTCTGCTGGATCGCCGACGGCTTCTCAAACCCTGAAACACACAAACATCAACACCATGTGGACTCCATGTACCGGACCAGTCCATCAGCTGTTTGGGTTCTAACAGGAGAAACGTGGATCAGAGTTTCCTCAAATGTCTTGTTTTGACCAAAGTTCTGAAGTTTACGGAGAAGCTGCTGGAGCTGAGGAACCACCAGAACTCTGTTGTTTTTTCAGTTTATTGTTCCTCAGAAACAAGCTGACATTCAGAGAAACTAGTTCCACCATGAAAGCCCGGATCGATAGAAGCAGCAGCAGATAATCAATGATCGATCTGTTTCTTGTTCCGTCACTGAACTGCAGTTGTTTAAAAAAATCAATCTTCTGTGTTGAAGTTAAACAAACTGAGGCCATCAATGTGTGTTTATTACAGGCCTCGACATAATCAATCAGTTAACAGCCGATAACTGATCGATCACCTTTAATCACAGTTATTCGAACAGAAACACTTCTTTCTGACTGAATAGAGCACCACTCCGAACCAGCGGGTCTGAGCTCCTTAACCACACATGGTTCCGGTTCTCCGGTAAACTCTTCGGTACCTGCTGGCCGCTAGCTGCTGTAGGTTAACGGATCAAAACTAAGCCAGATTCCGGTCTCATTACGTCAGATTTGTGTCCACAAGTGTGAAGCTGCTCAGCGGCAAACTGCGCTTAGCATTAGCAGCATTAGCATTAGTAGCTAATGCTAACCGCGGAGTGAACGGATGAAGGATTCAACAGTTAACACGATCTACAGACGCGCTCTGGCACTTTAATAAAACTCTGTCTGTGTCCTGTTCTTTTATTTAGATTTTCTCAAGACACTGCAGTTAGCTCCTGCAGCCTGAGCTAACGTTCCCCCAGGAGGCCGCGTAAATCCCCGGCCTACCGTAGGCGTAGATGCCGCGGAGCAGGTCCTCCCGGAGCCCCATGGTGTCGAAGGTGGGGGTGACGTCCACCTCCTCGCTGGTTTCAAACTCCACCTTGGTCATGTCCTCCTCCTTCAAGAGCCTCTTCCTGCCCTGCGTCCCGGCAGCAGCCATCGTTCTCGGAGCTTTATTTCGGCTGAGACTCAGAGAATCCGGTAAAATCGTCACGGAGCTCCGCGGCTGCTCGGCTAACTGCTAACAGAGAAAGAGCGCCACGCGTGTCGCGCAGATGACGTAGTTTCTCTGCTGTGATTGGCTGCTGACAAACCTGCTGAACGGTGCGTCACTGCCCCCTGCTGGCCCGCAGGAGGAACAGTAACGCTGCGGACTGTTTCCCATCATGCAGCTCCCGCCGCACCGAGCTGAGCTTCAGTCGAACCTCTATAAAAGGCAAATACACTGAAAAGGAACTCATTAAATGGACATGTGTTCGTTAAACAATAATCAGTAATTAGTTGAATGCCCAGCTCAGGGCTCTGTGTGTCTCCGTCTGGGTCGGAGCAGAACCAAAGCAGATCCCCAAACATCTCCACAAACACCTTCGGTCCTAAAGTGTTTTATTGATCGCTAATTGATCGTTTCAGAAGAAACAATCACATCACAGCCACACTGAACACACACACGGGGAGACATGAACACGGAGGTCCAACGGCTGACAGAAGTTCTAACCAGAACCAGCTCCAAGTCTCTCAGCTTTTATTTCACAAAATAAACAGGTTTTATTTCCTAAAGTAGAAACAGCTTCACGCTGACTTCACACCAGATCAAACGGGCTCTCTGCCTGGACTTCTAACAATAAAAACTGCTAACTGGCCCAACAGGAGTCTGAACCGAGCCGCGGGTCATCCTCCAGGACACCGACTCAGCTCACATCTAAACAGGAAGCTGTGTGTCTGCAGCTCGTTACACGTGGATGTTTAGCTTGTCTTTGCTGAAGCTCCTCACAGGTTCTGTTCAGTTTGACCAGACGTTCAGAACACATCCAGATGTTGGTCCATCTGCTCCACACTGACGCTGGTGCTGGTCTGGGTTCTTCCTTCTCTGACAGTAAACTGAACATCTTTGGACTAAACAAGACATTTGAGGAACTCTGATCCACAGTTTAGAGACCGAACCGCCGATGGGTCGATGCAGCAGATGATCCAGCGAGTGGACGACGTCCTGGTGGTTCTGAGCAGCAGAACACGAGGCTGCTGCTGCTGAGCTGCAACTGTGACCCACTCTGAGGAACACGACACCGACCCAGCAGGAAAGTTCTGGAACCGACACTTTGGCACTTTTTAAAAACCTTATACACACACACACACACTCTCTCTCTCACACACACACACTCTCTCTCTCACACACACACACTCTCTCACACACACACACACACTCTCTCACACACACACACACTCTCTCTCTCACACTCACACACACACACACTCTCTCTCTCACACACACTCTCTCACACACACTCTCTCACACACACACACACACACTCTCTCACACACACACACACTCTCTCTCTCACACACACACACACGCTCTCTCTCACACACACTCTCTCACACACACACACACTCTC
>NW_007579424.1:82865-87823 GCF_000690725.1 Stegastes partitus | reverse complement strand
TTGTAGAACCATGTTCATGCAGGTAGACTGATGGGAACCACAGCTGGACTCGGTTTGGTTCTTTGAGGTTCTACTTTGGAGCTGAATTTTCAAGATAAACTTTATAAAGATTTTGTTTCTGATCGCTCATCAGAGCAACAACATGTTAACATTCAGTGTTGTTTACTAGTCAGTATTCAGCTATGCGCACTAGTTAGTAGTGGTTAGCAGTTGTGTGTCCTACCGGGTGAAGCTGCACTGCAGAAACTGGGATCTGAGCAGCGACTGGAGGAAGTGAGGTGAGGAAGACCTGCGGGACGGCTGAAAGACACAAACAAAGTCCCATGTTAGCACTGCTCGTTAGCTAATGTACCAGTTGTTAAACTGTTCATGTACCAGGGTCATGTGACTGGGCGTGTCCTGTCGGGGGGAAGGTGTTGAGGACGGCGAGGCTGCCGTCGCCCAGCGATGGCGTCGGAGCGGCGTACATGACCGTGTGACCGCCGGGGTACATCATGTGACCCGCTACCGAGGACGAGGAGGACGAGGATGAGGAGACGATGGACACGGCTGCAGACAAAGAAAAGATGGTCAGGTGGATGAGGCAGGGCTACGCTCTACCTGTGGAGGAGGCGGAGCAAAACTGTACCTGTGGAGGAGGCAGGGCTGTGGATGTCAGGGCTGCTCTGATTGGTGGAGGCCTGCTGACTGCTGGGTTGGACCTGGATGGTCTGAAGTTGCTGAGAAACTGCAGAACCTGAAAACACACAACTTGCCGTTAATAACTCACACACACACACACCGACACACACACACACACACACACACACACACAGGTGTGGGCGGGGCCTCGGCCTGCTGACCTGACAGTGACATGGTGGCAGGCAGGCGGAGCAGCGTGGTCGGCTGTGCGGGCGGAGCGTGCAGCGTGGGGGCGGGGCCTGGGGCTGCTGGACCCTGCAGCTGGCTGAGGGGGATGGTGTGTGTGCCAGGGGGCAGCGACGCACCTGTGGACAGGTGGAGGGAGGGGCGGGGCCAGAGATAGGTGAGCTGCAGGATGGAACAGGCTGTGTTTAATCACTCGCTGACACCTGAGACTCAGAGCGGCTGGTCCACAACAGCTTTACCTGAGAGCTCACGGTGCCGATGGACCGATCGTTCTGATCAGCTGAAGGCTCAGTCTGAGTGTTGACAACGCAGCAGACGAACAACAAGCAGCAGGATGATTGGACAGACGCTTAGCAGGTGACTGACAGCTGACATAAAGCCCCACCCACCTACCTGACATCAAGGTGAAGCCTCCAGGAAGCACGACGCCCGCCGACGTCTTCAGCACTGTCCCGTTGGTGGAGGAGGAGGGCTGCCAGGTGCTGGTCTGCACCTGGAGAGGCAGCGAGGACGAGGAGGATGAAGGTGTGGAGGCAGGAAGGCTGAAGGGGGGTTTGATCACATCCTGCAGAGACATGACGGCATCCAGGTGGAGCTCAGGTGAGTCAGTGAAGACAGAAGTCCGCAAACATGATCCTGCTCACAGTTCAGTTGTTATTTAGGACCCAAACCTGAGTTCTGTCAAATATCTGGGCTCGTACTGTAGAACTTCACCTGGAAGCTTTTGTATTTTCACCCTAAAAAAAAACAGAGTCCACTTTCAGGTTCAGAACCTCCAGAAATAAAAGTCCAACATGAAATGTGGAGACTCAGACAGAACAGTTCCATCAGAACCACTGAACAGATCCATGAGGACTCAGTTTAGTTACTGGTCCAGAAAGTTCCCGTCAGTGTCCGTCTATGGATGGGTCCATGGTTCTACTGGAATCACCGACTGCTGAGGCTCTAACATCAGCAGAACCTGATGTGGTGAAGTTGGACCAGACAAGGTTCTGGTTCTACATGTTCAGACTAAATGTTGATGTGGATCATTGGTAGGAACCTGGACTTCACATGTTCTACATGTTGGTTCTGGATGTGCAGAGCTACAAGTGGCTCCATGTTAAACACATCGGACCTGCTGGACACTGTTCTGTCCGAGTCGCCGCACCGGGTTTATTTCTGCAGACACTGAACTCTCAGAACGTCTTCACCTGTTTCTGTAAGTTTCCAGGTCTGAAAACAGAAGAAATAAGAACAATTCAGCCCAAATATTTTACAGAACTGATGTGGTCCAATCACAGACGGTGATTCTTTAACAGAACTGAGCAGAGCAGAACCTGCTCAGAGTGAAAGTCTGCTCATGTGGTGGTTCCTCTGTGCAGGGCTGACGCTCTGCTGTCCCATGCTCCCTGAACGTGGCGTTACCTTGGCGCCCTCCGAGCAGCCGTCGGCCTCTGGGACCTGGTAGGTGAGGTCCGTCTCCTCAAAGCCCGTGGCGCTCATCCTCTGGTCGGAGGACGGGTCGGAGCGCGGCGGCGAGTCAGGAGAGTTGAGGCAGGTCTGGATCAGAGCCTTCCCCGTCTCAGACGTGATCATCGGCTGCAGCTTCCTGGTGGCGAACGTGTACACGTGACCCGTCTCACTGGCGACCAGCAGCAGAACCTGCGTCCCCGTCAGCGTGGACAGTTCGTACGCCTGCAGGTGGACAGGAGAGGACAGGTTAGTTCTGGCCTCACACAGGTTCAGGTACTTCTTGTGGACTGAATGTAGAACCACAGTGAGGTTCTAGGTGTGAGTGTTTGTGGATCTACTGCTACTGATGTCATCCATGAGTAACCCTAGTTACCCTATGGGGTTAGGCTTAGGCTTAAGCCTAACATCTGGTTTAATCCAGATGTTGGGTTTCCTGTCAGAGGAAAGCAGCTGAAGTCAGACTTCAGACTGTTTGTCTGAACAACTGCTGAGCTGGTGGTGAAGCTGAGTCATCAAACGGCTGATAACTGATCAGACTTATTGATCAGTGAAGCTGCTGCCATGAGCTGATCATGTCACTACTAAACAGAAACCCATCCTGATTCTAGAGATACACATCAGGGTTCATCCAGAACCGCCTCCAGGTTTGAACTGGAGCTTCTTCTGATGGAGTGTGACCCAGGGCGGACTACTTTCATCGATCAGCTGTTTGTTCTAAAATGTACCAAAAAGGTGAAAAATGTGGATCAGAGTTTCCTCAAATACTTTGTCACAGAATTCAGACAGTTTCCTCGAAAGAATCTTCAGACTGATGGACAATCCGATTCTGATCGATACCTGATCGATAATGGCTCCTCACCTTCTTCATGATGCCGGTCTTCCTCTTGCTGAAGGTCGTGTACCTCCTCAGCTTGTTGTCGATGAACTCCATCTTGATCTTGACCCTCCCTCTGGTCTTCTTGCCGGGTTTGACCCCCGGCACCCCGGGGCTGACCCCGCCGAACCCCCCGCTCAGGCCTCCGGAGCTGAGCGCCGGCTGCCGCCCGACCTCCCTCTCGCTCCTCTCCCGCTTCACGCCTCTCCGGTCCCCGCCTGAGCCCACCGCGTCCTCGTCCTCCCCGGACTCGGAGTCCTGTTCGGAGCCGCTGTAGACCACCTCTGTGCTGTACTCCCGGTCCTCGAACTGGGATCCGTCGGTGCCGGAGGCTGAGTCCGGTCCGGGCACGGCTGTGTTCACGGGAGGGCTGCTGAGCCCGGTTCCGTTGCCCGCCCGCCCGGGTCCACTTCTGGTGCCCATTCCGGTCCCGCTCCCCGCCAGCATTCCCCGCAGCGTCCCCCGCACGGGCCGGGCCTGGATGCGTCCTCCTCCCGGCGTGTCAAAGCTCCTGGACCAGCGGTGAGAACAGCAACCGTCCGCCGGGGCTCGGAGCTCGCAGCCCGGACACAGCGAGCTAACGGCCCCGCTAGCTGCGCGGAGCTAACAGGCTAACGGCGGGTCAGCGGCGACTTTAGCAACAAGTAGAGCTCCGTGTCCGCCGAGCGGCCCCGGGAAGCAGCGGGACGTCAGGCGGAGCCGCCGGGGAACCTGAGAGCACGAGCTCGGGAACAGTTTCTACGTGAAATCGATCCGATCGATCAGAAACCAGAAAACAAAGTTAGAAAGTTTGAGCAGCGAGGCCCGGCCCCCTCAGATCACTCCGCTCCTCATAAGGACACGGCGAGCAGCGCCCGCACAGAACACTCCGCCCGGACAGATAGTCCCTCTTCATAGCCTCACTACGGCCACAGCTGCAATCAAAAACGGCGGGTTTATACCAGAAACGGAACAATAACAGGTTTGACACCATTCGGTGGAGAAAAGGTGGGCCGGTAAAGGAGGTTGTGCGCAGTGATACGTGTTTGTGGGCCGTGCGGAGGATCTACTTTCCTCCATATAAAGAAACGTGTTTCCTTTTATGGCGCAGCAGCTCCTTATATGGTCAACGGCACGAGCCCAGAGCAAGCACTGCCAGCACGTGCAGAGGAGGGGGGGTGGGGAGAAGAGGAGGAGGAGAAGAAGAATGAGGAAGAGGAGGAAGAAGAGGATGAGGAGGAGGATGAGTTTTAAATATCTCGGGTTGACAATCACACAGGACCTGTCCTGGTCAGACACTGTGAAGGAGGCCAGACAGCCTGTCTTCCACCTCAGACGCCTGAGAGACTTCAAGCTCCTGCTCACAGTGCACAGGAGCTTCTCCACCTGCTCCACTGAGAGCAACCTGAAGCAGGACTTCTTGGTCCTGAGGAGGTCGGGCCGTTCAGCAGAGCGGACCATCAGAACCACCCTCCCCAACCTGCAGGACATCTACACCCCACAATGCAGGTCAAGGACTGTGAAGATCCTGAAGCAGCCTAGACATCCTGGAACCTCCGTCTTGTCCCTGCTGCCATCAGGCCGACGCTATCGCTACCTACAGGCTGCACCTGAGAGGATGAGGAAGAGTTTCTTCCCTCAGGCCGTCCATTGGCTCACCTCTGAGCCTTGAACTGGACTGTGATGCACTACTCACTGGCACCTTCACATACGGTGCACCTCGTACAGCACATGCTCCAGACTTGATTTGATTTATCCATGTTTATATATTTCTGGAACACTT
>NW_007579424.1:80243-81675 GCF_000690725.1 Stegastes partitus | reverse complement strand
TGGTTGTCTGTCTCTAAGTGTAGCCCTGTGATAGACTGGTTACCTGTCCAGGTGAACCTGCCTTCACCCTGAGTCAGCTGGGATAGGCTCCGCCCCCCAGAGAGGACGAAGCAGCGTATAGAAAATGGATGGCTGGACATTAAACAGCTGTTCTTTAACAGATAAAGCTTTTTTCAAGATAATAATTATCTTTTATTGAGGAAAACATTTTTTTTTAAATACAAATGTCGCCTGTAGTTCCATTAGATAAATGACAGATTATCACCTGAAGAATAAAAGAAAAATACTATAAATATAATGTATATAAAACAGTCTGTATTTTAACATGATAACTGTTACACTGTGAAAATTAATACATAAAAATGCTAAAAATCTGTCAGCAAGGTGCCAGAAACAAACAGGTTAAAATGGGAGAATACTGTGTTGTTCAATAAAAACCTGTGAAAATGATGGCAGATATCTGTAAAATAACTAGATTTTAGGTGATTTAAATACAATAAAACTGTATAATTGCAGTCACATGTTGCAAAGGAACAGATTTTAATTTGTAATTCATTATATATTTACAGTTTTGACCTTCTTTGTTGTTGTTGTTGTTTTTACAGGTAATTAATGAATGCTTTTATTTTGTGATTTGACTGGAAATGATCTGCGGTTTAACAGAATCTCCTCCTTGTTCTGTGAATCGCTCTGACAATGGAAACAACAGACTGATGACTTACTGGAAAGTCAGACCTCTGAGCTGACATCTGTGCACATCTGGAAATCAGTTTTAAATCACTGTGTCCTCGTGTGAAAAGGCTTTTCTCACTTTCTGGCTGGTAGTTATTAAACTACAAAGAGACTAAAGAGACTCATACTGGGCAGGATTGCTACTGAAACAACACATCATCAGTAGGGTACAACTAACCTGTCTCACCGCGGTCTTCGGTCATCAGGTGAGACAGGCGGAACAGGTGAGACAGACGGAACAGGTGAGACTCTCTGAAAAAGAAACTCTGAGGACCGTGGCTGAAACAAACAGCGATGTGATGTAATGTCCTGTACAGAGAGCTGGTTGGCTGCTGTCCTGATGACATCATCGGAGACACAAACAGCCGTCAGAGTTTCCTCAGTAACAAAACAACTTTCTGTGGAAAAGCTGGAATTTTTCTTCACTGAGGTTCATGTTTCTCTGCAACATAAAGTCCTGCAGCTCTGTGGACCCACAACATGAAGGAGGAGAGAGAACTCAGAGACGTCTTCTGTCAGCAGGACTCAGAACCATGGAGACCAGAGAGAAAGAACATTTCTTTGATTATTTATTTCATGTAAATGTAAAATCCATGAACCAACATACTTCCAGATGTTAAACCCTGAAGCTCATGTGGTCTCCTCGTCCTGCAGATGTTGAACTATCTCCATGTTCCAGACTTCTCCTCTCTGCTCATCA
>NW_007579424.1:74623-79824 GCF_000690725.1 Stegastes partitus | reverse complement strand
TGTAGAAAGATGTTCCACCATCAGATGTAGAAAGATGTTCCACCATGCTTCAAATAGACATGTAGTATAAAGTGGTTTTGATTAAATATTGTTATGTTTATGTTCAATAGCTGACCAACTGTGGCATATGGTGATTTTTAAAAGATTTTTGAAAGATGCCTTTAAAAGCTGAGTTAAAAAGTAGAGAACAAAGATATTTATTGATCTTTCTAGAAGCTGCTTCACCTCCCCTGGATTTATAAGCAGATCAGAAATTAAACAGAATCTTGAGTCCAGACATGAAACAGTTGAAATGATGGGTGGAAGTCAGTCAACATGTCAGATGGTTCATTCTGTAAAACTCTGCAGGTCTGAAGGTTAAACAGCTGCTCTGTGACCCAAACAAACATGTTCAGGTTCTGCGGGTGTTCCTAGAAGACGTACGGTCCCACGATGATGGTGAGGCGGAGAACCGAACTGGACCGAAAACTCAGAGCTGAGTTCTGCGTCACCATCTCCAGGTCCAGGACGTGCTCTCTGGGACCAGTCAGAGGCCGCGTCATCACTAGCATGGCGCTCACGTTACTGGACCTCTGCAACGACAACCTCCAATCAGTAATCAATCAGCTGTCAATCAACTGTCAATCAGTAATTAATCAGATGTCAGGTAACCATCAATCAGCAACGAATCACTTAAATCTGTAGCAGAGGTGATGAGTTGATGTGAGATCAGACTGGAAGTGTTTTGGTTCCCGGTGACATCAGATGAAAGACAGAAACCAGTCAAGTTTATTGGTGGGGCCGGTGGCTCACCCTGAGGAAGAACTGTCCGTCTTCATTGCCGGCTTTGATCCTGAAGGTGTTGATCATGTTGGGCAACACGCTGGTGGCCTGGATCTGGAAGATGTCGGCCGGCACCGAGCGCTCCGACGTGATGCTCATGTACTTGTAGACGATGGATGGAGGCAGCCCTCTGCACGCGCTCAGAGACTGACAGCTGCAGCGGCTGACAGCACAGAAGAAGAAAAGACATCCGCTGTTGTTACTATGGTGATGACAGTTGGTTCTCTGACGTACCTGTCCAGATGCCTTCCAGTTGCATTATACTTTTCCTGTTTAGTCGCTATTGTGATCCTGATTGTTATGTTTTTGGCAATAGTTGCTAGGTTTTTGGAGTTAGTAACAACATGTCATGAAAATCTTTTAAAAATTGCTCTGTGGTTGCTACGGTGCTGATTCTGACTGTTGGCTGGTAACAGTGGTTGGTCATTTCTACCACTGGTTGCTATAGTGGTGAGTGGTTGCAGTGGTGTTCCTCATGGTTACGATGGTGTTACTAGGTGGTTGCTATGCATGTTCCAGTTCAATTCAATTCAATTCAAAAGGCTTTATTGTCATTTCAACCACACACAGCTGCACGATACATGAGACAGCGTTTCCCAGATCCAGAGCTAAAGTGTTCGTGCGAAGAATGCAGCGCAACAAGACAAGATAAAATCAAATAAGACAAAAAATAGAATAAAATTAAAATAGAAATAGAAATATGGAAACAGTGGTGCAATATAAAAAACAGGTAGTGCAAACGCACAATTTGAACACGGCAAACAAAACAATACAACACAATGGAGGTAGTGTGTGTGTGTGTGTGTGTGTGTGTTTTGTTTGTGTGTTACAGTGTTTTCTTTGCAATTTATCCTAACGTGGTTGATCTTTCACATTAGACAGTGGTTGCTAGGGTCAGTGTTGCTATGGCAGCCTTGGTGGTTACCACATGGTTACAGGGGTGGCAAGGTAAGTAACAGGTGGTTGCCAGGGTGGTTGTTATGGCGTTGCTAAGTGGTTGCTATAATGTTAATAAGTGGCTGCAATGGCATTGCTGAAACTGCCAAACCTTCCTCCACAGGTGTGCAGGTGTGTGCAGGTGTAAAGGTGACCCTCACCCCTCTCCGGTTTGGATGTAGGGCTCCTGGCAGGGGTTTCTGGGATAACAGCGATAACCCCCAAAGTAGTTCCAACACATTTGGTCATCACGGCAGCTCGGTCCAATTTCACACTCGTTAATGTCTGTGAGTAGATCCGTGAAATGACATCCAGCTCAGCTTTACTGAGTTAATACACTTACTCATGTATGTGAGACTTAATGCCATGCAGTGGACTTTACAGATGACCTTTGACTGGCTTCACTGTTTTCTTGATAATTTAATCTTTTAAATGATGATTTAAATAAATAAAGTGTTTTACATCCCATGTGTCCATTTTGTACATCCGGGGTACATGTTATGTACATGTTATTCTTATCTGGGGTCGGGTCTCGGTGGCAGCAGGCTTTGCAGGCCATTCCAGATGGTTCTCTCCCAGAAACTCTTTCCAGGTCTTCTTGGGCATCACAGCCCATTTCCAGGTCATATGAGATATGTTATCCCTGCAGTGAGTTCTGGTTCTACCTCAGGATCTCCTCCCAGCTACACAAGCCCAGAAAACCTCTAAAATAAGTTGCCCAGAGGGCATCCTAATCAGATTCAACTCTGCTCCGAACTCCCTCCCAGTGTCTGAACGCTCCACCCTATCTCTAAGCTTTCTCTTCACCACAACGATCAGGTACAACATCTGCATTACTGGTCACTCTGCACCTATTCATCTGTCCATGTCATGCTCTATTTTCCACTCACTTGGGAACAACAACTTGAGATACTTAAACTCCTTCACTTGAAGCAGCAGTCCCCCAAAATCCAGAAGGCACAATTACAGCAGAGAAACTTGGCCTCATACTGGGAGGTGCTGACTCGCATCCCAGCTGCTTAACATTTGATTGCAAACCGCCCCAGAGCTGCTGAAGGTCTAATGATGCCAACAGAACCATGTCATCTGCAAAAAGCAGAGACAAGATCCTGAGGTCGGCAAACTGGACACCCTGGCTGCGCCTTGAGATCCTGTCCATGAAGACCACAAACACGATCAGAGACAAGGAGCAGCCCTGGCAGAATCCAACACCCAGCAGGAACATGCTGGACGTTGTGCCAAGGACACAAAAACACCTCTCAACTTGGCTGTACAGACAGACTCATAGCCCTGGTACCTCATACTGCCACAGTACCTTCCACTAGGTCCCTCAGGGGAACACGGTCCTTTCCCAAGTCAAAAAAACACATGTGGCTGGTGGAACTTCAATGACAGCAGCTCTGCAGGGTAATGAGTTGGTTCACTGTTCCACAGTTAGGAGGAAATCTGCATTGTTCCTCCTGAATCTGAGGTTCACCAGCCTGTCGAAGCCACCTTTCCAGCAACGTGGAGTAAACTTTACCAAGAGGCCGAGCAGAGTGATACCCTGATAATAATAATAATAATAATAATTGATCATATGTATACAGCGGTTTTCTAGACACTCAAAGACGCTTCACACTGTCAATTATTCCTTCACACACATTCATCCCGGTGGTGGTAGCTACGGTTGTAGCCACAGCTGCCCTGGGGCAGACTGCCATTCTGCCCTCCGACCACCACCTCAACAATCCATCCATACGCATCCACACCAGGCAGGTGGTGAAGAGTCTTGCCCAAGGACACAACGACCATGACACAGGTTACAGGGCGGAATCGAACCGCCGACCTTCCGATCATTGACCGATCCGCTGTACCACATGAGCCACTAGAGCATGCCCTCTGGACCATCACCCCAATTTGCCACTCCACAGACACCGTACCCAATGCCCCAACCTTGGCCACACCTGGTGTCTTACCACCGAGGACTTTTTCGACTAACTTACTGACCTTTGCCACAGATATAGGCAATGCTTTCCCCGAGTTCTAAGACTCTACCCCAGAATTAATTCTGACTAACCCCAGTGTTAGTCAGAATTAGGAGGTCCTAAAAGTGGTCCTTCCACCATCTGACAATATTTCTGGTCCAAATCAGCAATTCTTTCCCTGGCTGGACAGAGCCTGGGCCAAGCCCTGTCGTCCCTTCCTGAGATGTCGAATGTTTACCAGAACTCCCCTAAGGCTGACCGAAAGTCGTTTTCTATAGCCATTCCCAAACTCATCCCACATACCAGTTTTTGGTTCCATGACTACCATAGTTGCAGTCCTTCTGGCCCGACAGAGACTGGCATAGATGGCTTACCAACCACAGCTCGTACAGTTACCTCAGTAATAGAGGCTTGAACATACAGCTGCAAATCTAATAATACAATCATAAAGTTGAACATCGACTTTGGCCTAAGGTGCTGTGGTACAAACTACACTTATGAGCCACCTTATGCTCAAACATGATGTTTGCTATGGCCAATCAAAGACTAACACAGAAGCCCGGTAGCAGAACACCATTCTGGTTCAGATCGGGTAGGCTGTTCCTCCCAGTCACCCCAACATGAGTGTTAAAGTTTTCCAGGGGGACTATGGAGTCCCCAGATGGAACCTTTCCAGGAACCAGCCAAAGACTCCAAGAAGGCCAAGAACTCTGAGCTGCTGTTTGGTGCATCAGATCAGACAACAGTCAGTCTCAGAGAGGTGACCCTTTGGTTTCCCAGGGAGAACTCCAACACAGTGGCGCTCAGCAGTGTTTAACAACATTGGCTTATAAACCATCTGTTACAAAGTGATGTGTGTTGTATGTGATGCATGTTGGGCTGCAGGCATGTACCGTTGCACATGCGTGTTCCCTGGAGCTGGTATCCCTCAGGACAGATGCAGCCATAGGAGCCCAGCTGGTTGACACACTGCCACTGACACATGTAGGAGGACATCAGGCACTCGTCTACATCTGATCAATCATCAGTCAACACCAGCAAACAGCAGCAAACAGAAGCACTTCTTAGCTAAAGTAACATCTTCATCTCTATCAGTTACAGCACCATCCAGTCTCTGTTGTCAATTATCAGTCAGCTCTTTGTTCATCTGTTGTGAACATTTGCAATCTCAGCTCATGCAACAAAAATGTGTAAATCTGTGAGTGCGGTTCAGACCGTAGCAGCTCAGCTGGTCTGGACTCAGCTCATAACCCAGATCACAGCGACACAGGAAGGATCCTGGCAGGTTGTAGCAGTGATGTTGGCAGGGGCTGCTGGGAAAACACTCGTTCACATCTGGAACCAACATCAGCAAAAAACACACTGTCAGTCCACCTTAACTTCAGTCCACCTTAACTTCCATCCTCCTTAACTTCAGTCCTCCTTAACGTCAGTCCACCTTAACATCAGTTCACCTTAACTTCAGTCCTCCTTAAC
>NW_007579424.1:64883-74368 GCF_000690725.1 Stegastes partitus | reverse complement strand
CCTTAACATCAGTTTACCTTAACTTCAGTTTACCTTAGCATTGGTGAATGGCTCTGTAGCTGCTGCTGTTGTTCTGTTTTTGCTAAAGTTGCTTTGTAGTTGCTATAGTTGCTATAGTTATTCAAATGGCTCTAAAGAAACAGAAAACCATTGTTCCGTTCTATTGCTGCTCTCCATCTGCTGTCCTGTTATCTCCACCCCCCCTCCATCCATCCCCACTCCCACCCAGCTGGTCCAGGCAGATGGCCTCCTTCCCTGAGCCTGGTTCTGTCGGAGGTCTTCTCCTACGACTGGCGGGTTTTGTTTCCTTCCCACCATTGCCAACCGCTTGCTCAGAGGAAGTCCAAAGGCTGCTCTGGATTGTTGGGTTCTCTGTTTAAATTCTAAGGTTTATACCCGACTATGTTGAGCGCCGTGAGATGTGTTGTGGACTGCACGATTGGTAGAATAATTCTATGTTATGATCCAATGATCTTTGTGAAAAGCATGAGAATGCTGTAAATGTCCATTGCCTCTATTTCACAGTGTGAGTGTCAGGTAAGGCCCAGACGTCCTTAGCGGGTAGTCAGAACACCATGCCTAATCGCACACATTAGCGGGAGGTTGTCTCCTGTTGTCTGTATATAAGAACCAACGCTTCATGCTTCTAGTCAGTCACTTGTTCAGACTCTGTGCTGTACATGTTGCTCCTTGCTGCAAGTAAAACTTTGCTTTGACTTAAGAGACGACTCTGTGTATTGATTTTGGAGCAGTTAGGAGTTTTCCTAACATTTTTGGTCATTCGAGCTGGATCCCAACATCCCTCCTCTGAACAGGTTTGGGGCCGAGACCATACACGGGGGAGTCTGGGACTCCTGGAAGAAAGACCTCCGTCTTGAATTGGACGTTCAGAGAGGCCAGCCACTGCTGTCCAGAGGAGGGTGACTGGATTTAAAGAACAAGTTAAGAGTCGTCACAAGTCAAAGGTAGGCCTGGTTTTACTTGTCTCTTTCCAAGAAACACTCAGAGTTTGGGAGGTAGTTATTCAGTAGTGTCTCAGTGAAACCAACCAGCAGGAGTAACCTAACGGTGGCAACGACCCGCTGGTTTGTGGATACCTAACGGTGGCAACGAAGCAAAGGTTTCACTGATCGGACCAGTTGCTCGGGTGAACTCCATACAAACTGGTTGGCTACTGGAGGGGAACTGGGTTCCTTAGATTCCTCAGGGGAACAGTGACAAAACTACCAGAGCTGGACAGGGCTCTATAAATCTGTCATAAAGAAGTCGGACAGGACTATAAGTCTGTGTTAGATTTTATAAAGACAGTCATAACAGGACTTAAAGCTGTTGTAAGAAGTCTGGTAGGACTATAACTGTTAACAGTACTGTTTAAAGAAGTGTTGAGGGGAGAGACAATTAAACAATAAAATAAGACATTAAAATAAAACAATATAATAAAACAATAAAATAAAACAGTAAAATAAGGAAAGGAAAATACCATATATATAAAATGGGATGTTGTGGGAGGAAACCCACGGGAGATGCCAAATGCATGCAACAGATCAATCCAAAATCAATAAAACACCTAAAAAACTGGCAAAAGAAAAACGGTTTTGAAGGTAAATTGGATGAAGAAAAATGTAAAAAGTTAGTTTGTAAAATAGAAAAAGAATGTGGAGTAAGAGAAGATGAAAAGAAAAAAGAAGGCTGGCAGGAAGCAAATCAATGGCTTGAACAAGCAAAGAAGCAAAAAGAAGGAAGAGAAGAAAAGAAGAGAGAAAAACAGAGAGACCAAATGTTGTTGGAGGACGAGGAAGATATGAATGCTGTGAGGCAGGCGAACCACAGGAGGGCGCTGTGGGGAGGAAACGAAGAGCAGACACAGCCTCACCCCATTGCTCCACCTGTCCCTCACATTTACCCTGAACTGTCAGATCAGGCAAGCAGTCCATCAGCATCTACAGATATACTGAGCAATGTTGGTCCATTTAGCTCGCCAATATCGGCCCGCACAAGATCAAGGATAGGCTAAAGTACAAATCCATTTGCTTCAGGGCAACAAATGTTTGGGCTCAAGATCAACCACAACAACCTGAAATGCTCCAAAGCCCAATGATTGAAGTCCCAAATCCAGTCCAGGGGACAACAGAACCAGCCCAGGCATTAGCCATGCACATCTTCTGCCCATGGACGTTAGATGATATGAAAACAGCTGCTGAAGGCAGAAACAGTCACACAGTTAATGTGGCAGAGTGGGAGACAGGAGTCAGAGGACTCATGCAGAGTGATCATTTGAAGTCCAAGTCCTCCTGGGACACGACTGGGACAGAGTCCAAGGATCTTATACTGGCATGGCCGCTGCAGGACTGGCCACGCCCCTAGATTCAGCTGCCTTACTGGGAGCGATAGATCTGGTCCTGACAGCGTGCAGAAACACATTCCAGTCCCGCCCAGACTGGACCAGAATCACTGAAACCATCCAAGATACAGGAGAGTGAGTTCAACAATATAGAGTGAGACGCCTACAGGTGTTTGATGCACATAGTGGACTGAAGCCACCAGCAGCTGTGGATCCAACAGGCCCCTATGAGCAGCAGTTAGAATGCCTTCATATTGGGCCCAAACAGCTGACTATGTGCGTAAACATATGGCAACACATCGTACAGCTCACTAGCCAATATGCTGCAATATGCTGGAAACTATGAAAGATGTTTTAAGGTTAAAGTTCAACAACCAACAAACCCTGAAACATTCTGTAGTGAAGCTCCAGCCATGCCCTCAGCCCCACCAATGACTGGTTACTGGGCTGACAGACCTACAGGAGACTATAGAGGGAGGGGTAGAGGCCGCTAAGACAGATTTTGAATTCTTTGCAGATGGGTCCTGTACAAAACAAAAAGATGGAAAAAATGCTTTAAAAGGTTATGCAGTAGTTAGACAAAACAAAGTAGTAGAAGCAAAACCTCTTCCTCAGCATCTGTCAGCACAAGCTGCAGAATTAACAGCATTAACTGCTGCATGCAGACCAGCTGCAGGTGAAACTGTCACCATTTATACAGACAGCCAACATGCTTTCTCCACAATAACTACCTTTGCAGCACAGTGGAACAGCAGAGGTACGGTTACTTCTACAGGTAAACCAGTTAACCATCAAGAGTTAATTAGGAACCTCCTAGCTGCTGTACAACTCCCTCAGTAAATAGATATCTGCAAGTGTGCTGTGCACCTATCTAGCAAAGACCCCATTGCCATTGGCAACGCAAAAGCTAAACGTGCAGCCAAACTAGCAGCTCATCTAACATATAAAGAACAATGTGTATTAAAGCCACAAGCGTCATTGGATGGGTCCTCGCTTCTTGTGGCAGTACGACGGAGATAGTCGGTGTGCATATGTACGTAATGTGGCTCATACTGCAATGAAACGTGTGAATTTTGAGCATATGCAGACTATTTACACTTTACTTCCTGTTTCCAGCAGGTGGCGTTTTGGCTGAGGGTCATTATTGTTGTGTGGCTGTGATGAGTACCGGACTGTGATGCAACGTGCAAAGTTGGAGCCAAATCCGACCATGTTTAGGCTATTTACACGTCACTTCCTGTTTTGTGGCAAATGCATATGGTCGTGGCCACACCCCCAAATGGTGTTGTAAGTGTACGCCCACCACTTCCTGTTTAATGGTGTGGCGTGCTGGCAAGGTGCTGTGGCTGGGACTCGGAGCACACGAGTACAGTTTCAGAAGGATCAGAGCGCAAACATACAAGTTACACAGCTCGTCCCATTTTATGGCGTTTTATGGCATTTTGACATTTTCTACAGGCCGCCATTTTGACGCTGTCAAACTTTTACAGAGCGTTTTAATAATTTTTAATCGCCACGTCCTGTAGTTTGTGCTGGCCAAATTTCAGGTGTGTACGACGTACCCCCTAGGAGGAGATAGATTTTGAAGGACAGATTTTCAGCCAAAATACGCTATTTTTTTCAAAATGGCCGACTTCCTGTTGCGTTTCACGTATGTGTTCTTGAGACTTTTTTGTGTGTGTCGGCATGTTACGTGTGTGCCAAATTTCGTGGCTCTACGTGAAAGTGTGTTCGGGAGCCCTTTTTTCGTAATTTTCTAGGAGGCGCTGTTGAGCCATTTTTCGATTCAGGTGTGTATTTCCCCCAATTATGAAATTTTTTGCCGGGTCTGATGTGTGTGCCAAGTCTTGTGCGTGTGTGAGTATGTTTAGGACCTCAAAAATGTGTTTCTTTGTGACGAAGAAATACTAATAATAAACCCGAGCAGTTCCAACGAACACCAGAGACGCTGGACACTGAACTACTCAGAGAAACGCAAATAAAACTGAATCGAATTGAAGTTGCAGTTGTTGCTCTGTGGTTACTGTAATCGCTGTAATGTCTCTACGGTTGCGCTAATGGCTCTGTGGTTGCTGTTGTTGCTCTGTAGCTGCTCTATAGGTGCTCAAATGGCTCTGAAGTTGCCGTAGTTGCTTTGTGGTTGCTGTCGTCAGCCTTGTTTTCTCACCTCTGCAGAAGCCAAAGCCATCAGCAGTGAATCCAGCGGGACACTGGACGGTGGTCACCCTGGCAACATTGCCGGTGGTCTGGTAGTTGCCCCGGCGACTCGGTCCAGCCAGGAGGGGGATGAGGAGTGGCGGTGGGGGCCGGGTGGTGGCAGCAGGTTGATCGTCGCCGTTGGTGATGATGATCTGTGCATTCTGCGGCAGACAGAAGTATCCACCGTAGTGGTTGATGCAACCCATCTGTCCTTTACAGGCATCGGGCAACATCTCACACTCGTTGATGTCTGGGAAACATAGTCCAGAAACATTTAGCAGGAAGCAACGGGGAGACGGGAAGGAACTAACTGCAACTTCACCATGAATATCCTGTCAGTGACATGTTTAAGTGGTCAGACCTGTAATCAGTCATTTAGAAAAAAACCTATCTATCAAATGTGAAACACGATTTAATCTTTGTCAGTAATTTATTGCTGATGTAACGTGATTGATCGGTGATGCCTGCTGGGACTGACCTTTACATTCCTGCTCCTCCACATTGAACTCGTAGCCCTCCGTGCACTGTCAGGGAAGATCAATCAGGTTATTGATCGATCAGGAAAACTGCTATGAACACTGTGTATTGTTAAAATAGAATGTTTCCATACATGTTACTGATCCATTGGAAGAACAAAATTCAAGTTATTGGTAATTCAGTACAAACACCCTAAATAGTTGACACACAATTTAAAACAGAATTCAACCATAGTAATGAAATAAAGACAGAAAAATATGACTGGAGCAGAGAAGCAGCAATCACATCCAGCTGTTCAGCAACAGTCACCCTGTAGTACCCTGTAGTACTCTGTAGTACCCTGTAGTACCCTGCAGTACCCTGTAGTACCCTGCAGTACCCTGTAGTACCCTGTAGTACCCTGTAGTACTCTGTAGTACTCTGTAGTACCCTGTAGTACCCTGCAGTACCCTGCAGTACCCTGTAGTACTCTGTAGTACCCTGTAGTACTCTGCAGTACCCTGTAGTACCCTGTAGTACCCTGTAGTACTCTGTAGTACTCTGTGGTACCCTGTGGTACTGAGCAGTACTGCTTACTGCGTAGCCGGCCCGCTGCTCCACCTGCTGACCCGCCACCACACAGATGAGAGCCGTGACGAGAATCTGCTGCATCCTGATGAAGCTTCGGCCGGAGAAGTCCAACAGAGTTTCTGCAGCCGATCAGAACCAGAACCGCTCTGACAGAACCACCCTTGAGGAGTCCTACGTGCACAGCTGCCGCCTTAACTGTGTCGGCTCTGAGCGGAGTCGGATCCAGAGGAGCGGCAGGAGGCGGGTCGGTGCTGGGAGGTGGAGCGGTGGCGCCCCCTGCTGCCGGCCCAGAGGCTCGGTTGACACGGGGCAGGTGCTGGAATTACTCAAGTACAAACAGCTCAGAGTACTCGCTGGTATTCATGTTCAGTACCAGGAGCAGAAGTTCAGGCTGATTCTTCCTCCTGGTTCAGTTCCACTGGGTCTGAAGCACTGCAGCTCCACGGAACCAGAACACGAAGAAGCACAGAACCAGGCGTGTGTGTGTGTCAGCAGAACTCCACCAGGTATCATCTGCAGGTCAACAGCAGGAGACCAGCAGCCTGATCCAGGATCTGCTTCTCCTGAACACACCTGATGGTCAGAACAGCTGTCAGCACCAATCACTGAATGAGTGGAGCAGGAAGTGGGCAGCTCGTTAGCTCGTGAGCTCATTAACTCGTCAGCTCGTGAGCTCGTTAGCTGAGCCTCATGAAGGGTCATTTAGGGTCATCTGAAGAGGAAGTCGTCAGCAACAGGAGCTGCTGCAGTGAAAGCAAACATCTCAGTCTGGAAAATGCAACCAGACAAAAACCAACACAAACGAAACCCAAAACAACGGAGGACGAAATTCTGAAACAAGGAGTCAGTCCGACAGATGATGTGGTTCTGGTGCTGCAACCTGCCGGGTCAACGAGTGTTTAAATGTAAAGCAAACCAGAGAAACGTTCCTTCTCTCTGGTCTTCATGGTTCTGAGTCCAGCTGACAGAAGACGTCTGAGTTCTGTCTCCTCCTCCATGTGGTTCTGGTTCCTCAGAGCTGCAGGACTTGATGTTGGAACATGACCCAGTGAAGATAAACAACAGGTTCTGTGTTTTCTCATCCAGACTTTGAAACGTTCCTGGAACAGGAGAAGTGCAGAAAACCACCTCAAACGAAATACTAGAAGTACTTCTACTGACTACTTCAATTGAAGAGTAAAAGTACTTTAACTGGATCAATAAAAACCAGCTGATGACTCAAACTGGTGCCCATCCAGGGACTTGGTGACATCATAAACGGATGAGCCAATCAGAGGGGCTGTCTGTGAGCTGTGACCTGACGGCGTGGAGGCCAGAAGTCGTGCTGCTGATCTGAAGCTGCACCAGGATCAGCTGCTATATTTACCTCAGATTAGCAGCAGAGAGTCGCAGCACACAGCCGCTACACAACAGACACAACATGTCGGCCGGCGGCCCCCCCTGGAGGAACCACAGCCTGGTCCTGGGAGGGGGCGGAGACCCTCCTCTGTCCGACCAGGGAGAGACCATCATAGGAGTCTACCTGCTGCTGCTGGGTGAGGACACACAACACACACCTGAGCTGCAGTCGCAGCGGGTGTCCTGCTGCCAGGACAGTTGTTGGTCTGTTGTCGTCGTCTGACAACACAAACACATGAAGCAGCGACGTCCTGACGCGTCCTCGTCAGTCGGGGGCGCTCTGTGTCTGTGATGCTTGTGTTTGTGTGTGTTGTGGTCGTGTTGTGTCTCTGTGTGGATATGTGACGCCTTGTCCTGGCTGTGTTGCGTCTCTTTGTGTCGGTCCAGTCAGCTGTGTGATGTTTGCTGCGGTTGTGCGTCCTCAGGCTGGTTGTCGTGGTTCGGGAACAGCGTGGTGCTGTTCGTCCTGTACCGCCAGAGGGCGGCGCTGCAGCCCACGGACTTCCTGACGCTGAACCTGGCCGTGTCCGACGCCAGCATCTCTGTGTTCGGCTACTCCAGAGGAATCATCGAGATCTTCAACGTCTTCCAGGACAGCGGGTACCTCATCTCATCCATCTGGACCTGCCAGGTACTGACACTCGCCTGAGACTCACCTGAGACAGGGTGCAGCGTGTCTTGGTGTCTGACCTGTGGCGCCTCGTGTCCTCCAGGTGGACGGTTTCTTCACGCTGGTGTTCGGTCTGAGCAGCATCAACACGCTCACAGTGATCAGCATCACGCGCTACATCAAAGGCTGCCACCCCAGCAGAGGTCAGTAACCACGGTGACCACTGGTCACTTCCGCTGACGGAGCCAGCAGGTGGACTAGTTAACTGGGCATTACCGAGTTAACCAGCTGCTCTAAACTCACCTGTTAATGACTGTTTGCTGTTGCAGCGCGTCACATCAGCAGAACCAGCGTGTTTGTGTGTCTGCTGCTCATCTGGGTCACAGCTGGGTTCTGGGCCGGAGCGCCGCTGCTGGGCTGGGGCAGCTACACAGGTAGAACTTTATTTGTAACTCAGCTACACAGGTAGAACTTTATTCATGACGCAGCTGCACAGGTACAAAACCTCAAAACTTTTTACAGATCGGGGTTATGGTACCTGTGAGATTGACTGGGCCAAAGCGAGCTACTCTGGTGCCTACCGGTCCTTCATCGTGTCCATCTTGGTCTGCTGTTTTCTGGTTCCTGTTCTTGTCATGCTCTTCTGCTACGTGTCCATCATCAACACTGTGAAGCGCGGCAACGCCTTGTCAGCAGAGGGCGACCTGACCGACCGCCAGAGGAAGATCGAGAGGGACGTCACCATCGTGAGTGTCACAGGTTCCATCAGGTCCCGTCAGGTTCCATCAGGTCCCATCAGGTCCCGTCAGGTCCCATCAGGTCTCATCAGGTCCCATCAGGTTCCGTCAGGTTCCGTCAGGTCCCGTCAGGTCCCGTCAGGTCCCGTCAGGTTCCATCAAGTCCCATCAGGTTCCGTCAAGTCCCGTCAGGTCCCGTCAGGTACCATCAAGTCCCGTCAGGTTCCGTCAGGTTCCGTCAGGTCCTGTCAGGTCCTGTCAGGTCCCGTCAGATTCCATCAAATCCCATCAGGTCTCATCAGGTCTCATCAGGTCCCGTAAGGTTCAGTCAGGTTCCGTCAGGTTCCGTCAGGTTCCGTCAGGTCCCGTAAGGTTCAGTCAGGTCCATCAGGGTAGTTGAATCTGGTCCTTCTGTCTCCACCAGGTCTCCATAGTGATCTGCACGGCCTTCATCCTGGCCTGGTCTCCCTACGCTGTGGTGTCCATGTGGTCGGCCTGCGGCTTCCATGTTCCAAACCTCACCAGCATCTTCACGCGCCTCTTTGCCAAGTCTGCCAGTTTCTACAACCCTCTGATCTACTTCGGCCTCAGCTCCAAGTTTCGCAAAGATGTGGCGGTCCTGCTGCCGTGCACCCGCGATGCCAAAGACACCGTCAAGCTGAAGCGATTTAAGCCCAAAGCCGACGCCCACGGCCGCCCTGCTGCAGGAGGCGGGGCCAAACTGAAGCTTCCCCTCAACCGGCCAGAGAAGAAATACTGTACAGGGAACCAGGCTCCGCCCCCTGACCCTGGCAGAGGAAGCCCGCCCTGCACACCACCGCCCGTTACCAAAGAGGTGTTCTACATCGACATGCCCCGCCCCTCTGACACCGGCTCTGACTTTGAATGTGACAGACTCTGACAGCTGCTGATGTTCAACAGATCTGCTAGGCTAGAAAAAAATCCATCAAATTAACCCTCTGACCCCCAAAACCAGGGGCTTCAAAGGACACATCCATCCATCATCTCTACACCTTAATCCTCACTAGGGGGCGGAGTCTATCCCAGCTGACTCAGGGTGAAGGCAGGCCCTCAAAGGACACATGATCTTTTTTTTTTTTTAAATCACAGAAATTAGACCATTTATGGGCTGCAGGTGTCTCGGTGGTTAGCA
>NW_007579424.1:59826-62143 GCF_000690725.1 Stegastes partitus | reverse complement strand
GTCCTGGTTTACTGGTTCCCACACAGCTCTGACCATCAAAGCTAACGTTAGCCACATTAGCTGCACAGAGGATCCCCCTACAGTTGTGAGGACCACCAGTACTCCCAGTAACCCACTGGGTGTTCAGCTCCTGCATGAAGACTCTTGTGTTCACTCCAACTGCAGAACATTTGTGGGGTTTCTTCACTGTTCAATCATTTCAGAGTTTAGCAGAAACAGCTGTACAAAGTAAAGAAACCTCAGCCTCACAGTAATCTGATTACAGCTGCAGCATCCAACAGTCAGCCCTCAGTAATCTGATTACAGCTGTGTCAGATACATGGTGTCTGTACAGTAACTGGATGTGATGCAGGACCTCCTGCTCCATCTCCTAGCAACGGTAACCATGGTGTTCTCTGTGGGCAGCAGAGCGTGATGTGAGCGGCGGGCTGCGTTGCCATGGCGATGCCCTCTGAGACAGCACTGCTCACGCTCAGTAGTGTGAGAGAACACAGACTGTGATGAAGCTCAGCGGAGCAGCTGAGAGCTCAGGTTCCTTTACAGAACGTCAGAGAACCAAAGCACTGGATCTAAAGGTCGTTCTGCTGATAGCTTAACTGTATCAGCAGGAGAATAAAACCATGTGAGGTCTCACCTGGACCCGACTCACCTGAGAACCTGTGCTGCTGACTGGCCGGTGTGTTCTAGTGATGGTTTAAAGATGCTGTGGCTTGTGGCCTTTCAGGCCTGGCTGTGTGGTGCAATGAGACTTAATAAAGAACTGATGATGTCATACCTGTGCAGGTGAGTCATGCCGCTGGTGAAGCGCATCATCGAGCCCAGGTACCTGTGCCGCGGCGCTCTGCCTGATGGGGTCGCCAGTGAACTGGAGTGTGTCACCAACAGCACACTGGCTGCTGTCATCAAACAGCTGGGAGGGCTGAGTGAGTANTGCTTGGTTGTCTGTCTCTAAGTGTAGCCCTGTGATAGACTGGTTACCTGTCCAGGTGAACCTGCCTTCACCCTGAGCCAGCTGGGATAGGCTCCGCCCCCTAGTGAGGATTACGGTGTAGAGATGATGACAGATAGTTTAAAGCTGATACAAGAATTAGCTTTAGCCCAAAGGGTCCAAAAATACCAAGAAGCTGGAAGGGGAACAGAGCAGATGAACAATGTAAATCTACTTCTGAAATTAGACACAGTTCGTGACAGAAGTGTTGGTTCAGTACTTTTACACAGATTTGTTTGATAAATGAAATGTAATTAATAAAGGGTTACGGTTAGTGTCAGCATACGAATAAAAAAACATTTTGTTTATCTATCCAAATATGTATAATGTGATTATCACTATAACATTAAAAATCTTTTTTAAAAATTACAAATGATAAGAACTAAAGGCATAAAATGTATTTTAACGAGAGCAAACACAAGCCGACAGGAGCCGAGGAGCTCCGAAGGACCGACAGGAGCCGAGGAGCTCCGAAGGGCCGACAGGAGCCGAAGAAGTCCGAGGAGCCGAAGAACTCCGAGGAGCCGACAGGAGCCGACAGGAGCCGAACAACTCCGAGGAGCTGGTCGGAGCGCAGCCCTCCCCTCTTCTGGCAGCATCTCTCCGGTCGGATGAATCCGCCGCTCTGTGACGGAGAACCAGCAGAACGAACCGGACCTGGAGTCGAACCGTCCTCAGTCCGGTGAGTCACACTGATCCTTACTGACTGTCAGAGGCGTCTGAGTGTTGCCACGAACCGACGCAGTGATCGATCCGCGGGCCGTGACGTTTCTCTGATCACAAACCGATGAGAGATCTGTCAATCACCCAGCCTGCCGGTGACGTCATCTGCCATCAGCCCGAAGCCGAGATCGATCACTCAGCTGATCCATAGATCGATGCACACTGACACACACACAGCATTACGTCATGCAGTTATTTCTGCACAGTGTGATGAAGCAGCATGTGTGTGTGTATGAGTGTGAGTGTGTGTGTTTTGATTACCTGTGTGGGGGCGGGTCCTGATTGATTGACAGATGAATGAGTGACAGCAGGACTTTGTATCCTCTGACTTCCTCTCTGAGGATCATCTCACAGTAAATCTGAGGGAACTCTCAGCTCATGGTGGTTCTGAACTCCTGCGTTTGGTGAGTTTGTCAGACGGCGTCATAAAATCAGGTTTAGATGAAGTGATGCTGCTCAACGTGTCGTCTGGAGGAGGTCCACTGGTTCCTCCTGGTTCTGCTGCCTGACACCAGAACCATCTGGAGATGAGAGCAGCTGATATGAAGATGATGTGAGAGTGCAGGAGAGAAGCTCCAGATGGAACCATGAAGACCCTGAACCACC
>NW_007579424.1:45802-55760 GCF_000690725.1 Stegastes partitus | reverse complement strand
TCTTTGGACTGTGGGAGGAAGCCGGAGAACCTGGAGAGAACCATACGGAGATCACATTTTAGAATATTTCTGAGATGATAAAAAGTGAAAAACATTCCCGTTTTTATTCAGCCATAAAAGGAAACGGTTCATTCAGTTCAATTCAGCTGCTTTTCTTGTTTCTCCCAGAAACTAAACATGAATGTGTAGAAAACGCTGAAGTGAGCATCAGCAGTGACAGATGTTCCTCTGATGTTCCTCTGATGTTCCTCTGATGTTCCTCTGCAGTGTCTCTGCAAGACATCAACATGCGTAAAGCCTTCAGGAGCAGCAACTTCCAGGACCAGCAGGTGGTGTCTCGGAGCTCCATCCTCAACCCTGTTTTGGAAATGTACCAACGCTGCGACAAACCACCGCCCCTTAACATCCTGACACCTTACAGGTCAGTTTAAACCCCGCCCCTTAACATCCTGACACCTTACAGGTCAGTTTAAACCCCGCCCCTTAACATCCTGACACCTTACAGGTCAGTTTAAACCCCGCCCCCAAACACACTGATGCCCTATAGGTCAGTTTAAATCCTGCCCTTAAACATCCTGACGCCCTATAGGTCAATTTAAACCCCACCCCTAGCATCTGGACACCCCACAGGTCAGTTTGTGCTGACCCAGTAGCAGGTTGAAGTCATGTGACTGAGTTTCAGGTGTGTTTGCGTCGGCAGGGACGATAAGAAGGATGGACTGAAGTTCTACACCGACCCGTCGTACTTCTTCAATCTGTGGAAGGAAAAGATGCTTCAGGCCACCGAGAACAAACGCAAAGAGAAGCGACGGCAGAAGGTTCCTCGATCCGACTGCATGTTTGTGTTACTGTGGCTGTGGATCATTTTCTAACCGGTTCTGTGTTTGTCTGCAGGAACAGAAACATGTGGAGGAATCTTCAGGACGGGAGGTGAAGAAGGTGAGATCTTGGTACAGAACCGCTGAGTGACGCAGCATATAGAAGTGAAGGCAAAGCTTTGGATTCATCTGTTGACCTGTCTGCAGCTTTCTGTGGTTGTTTTAAGGAACCGTCCCAGTAGAACCTCTTTCAGGGTCGTTTCCAGAGGAGAAAAAGCTCCTACTCCAGTGTAGGAACTTCTCTGGATGTCATGGCCCAGCTGTAGTCTGCAGTCTCCTTTCCAGCATCACATTAGGTTCTCCATATTCTAACAGAACAAACCTCCGTTACTCTGGTTCCTGCAGTAACTGCTTGTTTTAAAGTCTGGACCCTACAACGTAAACAGAAAGAATCTCGTAAATGTTCTTGTAAACGTTCCTGTCAAACGTTCCTGTCAAACGTTCCTGTAAACGCTCCAGTAACTGTTCCTGTAAAACGTTCCTGTCAACGTTCCGTCAGTGTGAGGCCACCTGATGTTTAATGTTCTGTCCTTTCATTCCATCGTTGACGTGATGGTCAGGTTTGTTCTTCTTGTTCCTCTGAAGGTCCGTAAAGCTCGGAACAGGCGGCAGGAGTGGAACCTGATGGCCTACGATAAGGAGCTCCGCCCAGACGCCCGAGTCACGCCGTCGCCGTACCACACTTCAGATGGCTCCATGTCACCTGACAGGTAAACATACCTGCACCTTCTTACTCAATGGGTGCCGACCACATGACCTCTGACCGACTCCGCCCACTCAGGTCGGGGATGTCCGATGACCCCTCCTTCCCGACAAGCCCCCACCACGATGACACCCACGGGCATGATGGGAAGGACCATGTCACCATGGCAACCAGTGGAACCGGGCAGACTCAGTCATTGGACCGCGCTCTTCGACCCGCCTCCGCGTCCTCTGCGGTGACTGCTGCAACTGCTCGGCAGCATTCTCTGGGCCGCAACCAGCCACACCATCACCATCATCCGCCTCCTGCCGCCTCAGCCAATCAGAACGGAGCACGTACCCACACTGCCAAGGACCCCAAGTACACACACACACACACACTCACACACACACACATCCATGTTTGGGCGTCCTGCAGCGCCCCCTGTCTGACCTCTGACCTCTCTGTACTCAGTGACCATCAGATCCCTCCGGCCCCCCCTCCCCCACCTCCTCTGATGCCATCAGCAGGACAGATGGCGTTCCCCAACAGCTCCGCCCACAGCGCTGCCATGGCGACACCACTGCACCCTGCTGCTGCTGCCGGTAACCAAGGTAACGGGGGTCAGTTTGTTAGCTTTTGGGAAGCAGTTGGTGGAAATGACACATGTCCTGTCCTCTTGTCTGCCTGCAGGTGGCGCCACCCTCTCTCGCCCCTACAGCCCCTCCCCTCCCCCTCCTCCTCCAGCTAACTACGTCCCCTCCCCCTCCCGCCCCGGAGGACAGGCCCCACCCTCTGCCGTGCCCCCGGCGCCCCCGGCGACGGATGGCAGGAAGCCTCCCGGTGGCCCAAACGTGCCAATAAATGACGCCCGCAGCGACCTGCTGGCTGCCATACGCAGAGGTGAGCCGCCGTTAGCATGCTAGGCTAACAGGTTCAGGATTCCACAGCTAGCATTAGCTTCTTAGCTTCAACTCTCAGAGAAAGTTTGCCTAAAGAGACATCAGGTAGCCATGTGTCCAGCTGGGGGCGCTGTGGCTGTTACAGAACAACAGCTGACGTTGCTTTCAGCTCGTCCTCCTGGATTGTTGGTAAACTTTAATCTGTCCGACATCGACTCCAGAAGTTTCCCAATAAACTGAACTGAGGTCAAATCGCGTTTCTCTAAAAAAGCAGAAGAAGATTTATGATCCCAGAATATGCAGAAACGTTTCTGAGCCACTGGTGAGTTTTCTTCTGAGGGAAGAAGCAGAAGCAGCTGTCCAGCGTCTCAGAGCATCTACAGGAGAACCATGAACACAGCTCTCCTCCATCGGCTTGTTCTCCAGAGTTCTGTCAGTCTGACCTGCGCTAAGCTTTCCATCAAGGCTTAGGGTCACACTGAGGACAGCTGTCCAAAGACAACAAGCCTCTGCAGGTTTCTGGTTCTGACCCGAGTCGTGTGACTGACATGAGCAGCTGGTTCCTCTGATGAGACGATTAACACAGAAACACCTGGTAAACCAACTGCAGCTCATTTTCATCATCGACTCGCTGGTGTCGCGTCTTTTTGTGGCCATTGTGCATCACATCTTGGTAGTTGGTGACTTTGAAGACGATGTGCCTCGCAGCGGGTTTAGACGGTTCTCAGAGTCTCAGAACCAGAGTTTCACGGGGTGCTGTTCTGCTGTGTTGTCTTGCAGGGATCCAGCTGAGGAAGGTTCAGGAGCAGCGCGAGCAGGAAGAGGCCAAGAAACGAGAACCGTCGGGGAACGACGTGGCCACCATCCTGTCGCGACGCATCGCTGTGGAGTACAGCGAATCAGAGGAGGAGTCTGAGCCCGAGGACCAGGAGTGGTCCGACTGAGGAGCAGAACGTCCAGAACATCCAGCTGACAGAGAAAACAGATAATGTTGATTATTACAGTTTAACTTCAGTTACTGGCGAGGAGCGTATCAGTTCTGATCCGGTTCCAGCAGCTCCACAGCAGGAGCCCTTCATCCATGCTCCCTCCTGTAGCGCCCCCCACAGGACAGCCTGCTCCGTCATCGACCTCCATGTGTTTGTGATGAATTATGATATTTGGTGTTCTAAGTGTCCAGCAGGTGGCGCCACATTTGTCCACTGACACGTTAAAACGCAGTTAAACTCGTCACACATCTTCTTTTGGGACAAATCCTGTTTCTGCAGCGACACTTGAGCCCAGTTTATTTTAATTTGTATTTTTATGTCACGAGTTCAGATCAGCTGTTTGTGACATCACAACTTTTTAGCAGAATTGTAAAAGTTGATGGTTGGAGATCAAATCATTTAATGTGCTTTTTATATGTATTCATTTATTTTGCTGCTTAAACATAAAATCTAAAAAGTATTCTATAATCTGTTGGTAGATATATTTTTTATTTAATTATTTATTAGTTAATTTTTGGCTTTATTGATAAATTACACTCAGATTGAGTTTCAGGTTTCACACCTTTCCTTGTGTCATGTTTTTAGGTTGTATTTTCATCTTAACAGATAATAGAGATTGAATGTCTGTTCATAATTTTGCCTGATTATCTTTAAGTATTACTCATTATATCTATTCATTTGATCACTTTTAGTTTTACTTCAATGGGAATATTAAATATAATACCTTTTCATATTTTACTTGATTGTTTAGATTTTTTCTGACATTCTTAAAACTCACATATTATTTATTTTGTTTCATGTCTTGGTTCATTTTAGGTTTTATTTCCATGATGTTAGATTTTTTTATTGTTAAATTTTTTATTTTTATTTTTTTGTGAGATATCATTTGATTTATTTTTTTTTAGAACTTTTCTGTTTTTCTTAAAGTTTTTTGACTTCAGAGTTTGTTCTCTTTATTTCTGATCCAGCTCTGAGCCCTGTGATTGGTCGACAGCCTCTGGCTCATTAGCTGTTGGTTAGTTGCCATGGGAACTGGAGGCGGTTCTTAATGTGACTTCATGAAAGGGGGCGTGTCCCTGCTGTCCTGTACATCTGTGATTGGTTCGTCGATGTTTGCTGTGATTTGCATGTTGGTGATAAAAGCTGTGAAATAAGAACCTTTATTGACAAACGACTTTATTTCTGCTCGGCTCGGTGATGCGGTTTTATTTCTGGTGGCTGCTCAGTTTTCATCCTTCTGCTGACTCATGATTAAAGTCAAAACTCTGACTCAGCATTAAAACCAACCGGCACGTGGAAGTCGATGCTAAAATTAATTACGAAAACTTAATTTCATGAATATTTATTAAAATCATGAGCGGAACTTTATTTAAGCGTTTCTACAATAAAATATTTCGAACTTAACTTCTCGGAGTTCAGAACACTGACACCAGAACCGGAACGTTTTCTATACAATAAACTAGTTTTTATTCTTTTTGCATTTTAACAAAAACAATTATTTTCCAGATTTTCCTTGTTTTGCTGAATTACAAACAATGACACATAAACTCATGCAAACAGTGTGGATCTGACCAGAACCAGACTTTGCTGGACTCGTGTCTCTTCAGGTGAACTAAAGATCGTTGTTTTCCATTAAATTACATGGAAATCATTGGACATTTGATTTCTACACGTTTACAGCATGTAGCCTGAACGGGTTCGAGCTGACGGAACCTCGGTGCCGCTGGAGGCAGCAGAGCCCAGCAGCTGTTCACCCGCCGCAGAAGAAGAAGAGACGCAGCGGCGGAGTCTGGAGCGGGCAGCGAGTCCCGCAGAGTCCAAACCCGTCAGCCCAAAACAAGCGACACGAACCGAGCAGCGCGGCCGGTACACCGTCATTAACCCGGAAACACCGCGCAGCTGCCGACAGACCGTTTTCAGACCGACTGATTTCCTTCTCATTCTAAACGGAACCCGCTCGGTACCAGAGTCCATTCAAAAAACGTGCAAATTAAAGTGTCCTCGTTAGTCGAGAAGTTTCGGTTGATAGACTTTGAAAGAACCTCCGGGACGACACGGTTCGACCCGAAACGTGTAAACTTAAATAAGTCCGGGTGCGTTTGTTTCACAGACATGGCGGTGCAGGTGTGGTGCCTGTCGTTCCGGCAGCCCTACGCCGGCCTGGTTCTGGACGGGGTGAAGACGGTGGAGAGCCGCTGGCGGCCCTTGCTGGCGTCTCTGGAGAACCAGACCCTGGCGGTCCACGTCGCCCGGCGGGACTGGGAGGGGGAGGAATGGCGGGCGGTGCTTGGCGGCCCGCTGGGGATGAACCGAGCACAGATCCAAGCGCTTCTGGAGTCCGGGGAGCGGTTCGGCCGCGGAGTGGTGGCAGGTGGGAACCACAGCCAGCTTTCTGTCTGCAGAGGTTGGTTCTGAAGGGGTCACATGTCTGCGCATCTCTTTCAGGATTGGTGGATGTGGGCGGGACCTGGCTCTGCCCCGCCTCCCTGCAGGGGGAGGAGCTACATCACCTGGAGAGGTCGGCGGTTCTGACCGGTCTGCAGGAGAAACACCTGACTCACCTGTCCAACCCCCGCTGGCTGAAGGAGCCGCTGAGCACAAGGGGAGGTGGTGACCTTTACACCGTGGAGATCCCCGCCCACCTGTTACCATGACAACATGTCAGGTACCACCTGTTACCATGGCAACAGACCCTGCTGCAAAAGTGTCCAATCGCTCAGAGACTGTAGTTTGATAAAAAAGATGATTCGTTGATTAAATGTAAAATAATAAATTGATCTCCGATCAAACAGCTGATTGGTTCATCCAGAAAGTGCAGCCTGTTTCCGCGGCAACAGCTGCGCTCAGGTGTTACCTGACAGTGACCTGCAGGAAGCAAATCAAGAGAAAAGAGTCTCTGCTGCTGAAACAAAACTTTACTCTTTATTCACACAGACACCAAAAACAAACAAACGCAAATACATCCCATAATCGAACGTCAGGGACTGAGCGCGCCCGGTCCGAGGGCTCTGATTGGTTGCCTCACTGCTCATTTAACCAAAAAACAAAAATGTCATTTCTCTCAGACGGCGCTTTGTTTCCACGGCAACAGAGGATGGCATCACTAACCAGCAAATCAATTAACAGGTTCCTTAGCGATTGTCCTCTAAGAAGACAACAAGCAGCCAGCCATGAGCTAACCGCTAATGTGCTAACATGGGAATAAAGAAAAACTAACTTTTGAACCATCATCAACTTTTTTTTAAACCTTCACTTGGTCCTGTAGAAACCTCACACAAGCAGGACATGACTTGGAGATAGGAGGTTTCATCATTCACCACTTTGCGCTGTTAGCACTGTTAGCACTGTGCGTTACATGGTGGGGGGGATGTAGTGGGTCGCTGCGTGGTGAGTGGGTGGGGCAGTGATGTAACCAACCACGTGGGCGGGACTGGGGGCGGGACAGTACACTCGTGGGGCGTGGCCTCCACTGGGGAGAGCCCCCCAGTGGGTGGAGGAGGGTAGGCAGGCGTGATAGGAGGAGTGGTGAGGCAGGTGGGTGGGGTGAGGAGGAGGCGGGGCAGCAGGCAGGTAGGCAGTGTGGGGCGGAGCTTCATATGGGAGGTGCAGCAACGGTGGAGGAGGGTGGAGGGGTGTCTGGTCCGGGTAGAGTAATGTGGTGGAGGGGGCGGAGCCTGCAGGGGCGGGACTGATGGCAGAGGAGGAAGGGCCTTCCACAGAGGGGGCGGAGACTAATGAAGTGGGAGGGACAAACAGAAAAGCAGAGTCAACCAGGCTGCTGTTCGATCGCCTTCAGAGTAAAACGGTAAAATTAATAAATGAATGCAACTGAAGTACACGTTTGTTTTCAGACTGCAAACTACAAAGTTATCATCATTCCACTGATGTTTCCTTTTTATTCAACAGATGAAACCGTTTAACACTGAAGTCATTTATAAAACTAAAAACAATCACTGATCATCCATAGAACATGAGGGGTTGGTTCCTTCATTAAAAAGCAAAAATTAATAAAATTACACCTGATCTGTAAAAATGAGACACTTCCTGTTGTTGTGTCGGCGTCCCCACTGCTGGAAATGAGCTGATTTCACTCTTTAATGAAAACGGATCAGCTCTGTTCACGGATCCTCAGGTAAAGGTGCTTCATCAGGACTCACCTCCGAGTCCCTCCGTCTGTCCGTCTGCTGCCCTGGTGGATTCTGGGTAGGCGGAGGGGGGCTGATGGGAGCCTCGGCTGGTCTCAGGAAAAGACTGAGGGGCAGCTGGGGGCAGAAGAGGAGGGCAGGTGGGGTTTTAACTCCTGACCGCCACCACAGCTGCTGCTGAAGAGACTCAATGTTTTACTGTGAAAGTCCCCATGTTTTATTGTGAAAGCAAACATCTTCATAGTAAAGGCAGAGTAAGTGTTTTATTTGGAAAGTCTGATGAGACAGCTGTAGATCAGACAGCCTCTGATTGGAGCTGAATCAGCCAATCAGAGGCAGTGTGGTCTCACCGTGCAGGGGAGGGTCCTGGCTGCTCAGGTAGGGGGGGTAGTGCTGGTAGGAGGAGTCAGGTGAGGAGGAAGGAAACACCTGCTGCTGCCAGCAGCTCTGGTGGTAGAACTGTGGACAGACGACAGGCAACGGCGCACCTGAGCCACCGACCACGACGACAGCAACAAAAACACCCACAACAACAACAACTTGTGACACGCAGCGCTCACCTGGTGCGTCCCTCATAGCTGCTATGGGTTAAGACTGCTGCAGCCTCCCATGATGCACTGGGCTCCTCTTCAACATCACATAACACTGGTCTGGAGCTACATGCTCTCTGATGGTCTCTCTGCTTTACCCTCACCTGACCTGCTTCTGACTGTGCAGTAACCTGAGCTAAAACTGAAGCGAACACAGACCAACGAGTGACAGCAGCCGGTGCTACAGGTGTGTCTTACCTGGACTCCCAGGTTGAAGTAGTACTGGAGCACCCTGCAGTCTGCACACAGGGACACCAGTCAGAGCACTGATCACACACACACACAGCCAATACAGCAGCGTGACCTCTGACCTCGCGGTAGATCGCTGCCGTTGGGGTCGTAGGAGTAAGGGGGCGGAGCCACCACAGTGCAGAGCGCCTCGCCCAGCTCGCTGACCAACCAGGGAGAGGCAGCGGGGATCGCCATGGCAACTGAGGACAGAAAACACCCGTTAGATGGATCCTCTTCTGTTGATGCTGTCCATCAGCGGGTCAGCAACGGATCTAAACATGAACCTCTAAACCCCAGAACCTGTAGAACCAGAACCTTCCTCCTCCTGGTTCTGATCCTGTAGAATCAGAACCTTCCTCCTCCTGGTTCTGATCCAGTTGAACCAGAACCTTCCTCCTCCTGGTTCTGATCCTCCACCACTGACCCAGCTNCAGCTGGGATAGGCTCCACCCCCTAGTGAAGATTGAGGTGTAGAGATGATGGATGGATCCTCCTTCATGTTCTGGTTCCTCAGAGCTGCAGAGAAACATGAGATGGAACAGAAACACCAGAAACTGCTGCTTAGAGTTCAGAGAGTTCAGAGATCAGCTGTTTGGTCCAGATGACTTTTTGGATCATTGACCTTCAAATATTTCATTTGGTTCTATGGTCTTTACTGAGCTCTGACTATTAATCCAAAATGAATAAATATAGAAATGAAGGGCCTCTGACTCTAAACCTTCTGGTGAAGAACAGCAGCTCTGATGGATGCAAGCTGTAAAACAGCAACAAACATTTTCATGTGTTTGTAAAAATCTTTTGAATGACACAACGACCGACTTTAACCTTTTACATTTTTGGATAAATAAGAACTTTATTTTTTTGCTTGTTAACTAATTAATGTTTGTTCAACGCGACACTTAACGTGAGACTTTTATTGAGGCTGCACAGTTATTTAATATATACATTATATATGTTATTTTATAACTGATTCGTGCAGTTTGAGCCTGAAAGAGTGAAATAAGAAGCTGAAGTCACTTTGTACAGTTTGCTAAATGTTAGACTACACAAACACACTGACCACAAGGTCATTCTGGACTCTTGTTTCCACCACTCCATTAAGTGCATGACAACAAGATAAAGAATCTAATCGACTGATTCAGATATGAACATTTAAAACATGTGATGTGCTGCCTCAACTTAAGACTGTGTCATTTAAAGTTATATTTGGGTTTTAGTTCATTTAAAACTAATTTTAAATTAAACTGCAAGCTGTAGTGTTATTTTTTTTCTGTTGAAACCAAACCTTATTTTCTGTGGATAGAAAGTTTGTGTGAAGCTGAATCTGTTGCTCCAAGTTAGTAAATGTTGCATCGACATGTTTCTGATTCGGAGGAAGAGTTTTAAGATGTTATGTTGGTTGAAACTGCACCTAATTAAACCTCTAAAAGACAAAACCTGCAGCAGGGTTTAAAGTCATGCTGTCTTTAAAACATCCCCAAAATAATATCAGCCAGAAACTGTAAATGCAGAAAGAATCATCACATCTTTAACTCTCTGAC
>NW_007579424.1:43647-45022 GCF_000690725.1 Stegastes partitus | reverse complement strand
ACTGAAGACCCAGGATTTACCCTGAAGATACCTCGCTAACCCCAGATCCTGCTTCCAGGCCCCAGGTCCCGACCAGGTTAGGTTCATAGAGTCTGTTATTACCGTAACTGACCGAGGTCTTCAGTTAACTCTCTCTGTGAAACGGGCTAGCGGTAGCCTCTGTCTCTGGTTGGAGGTACCTCCCTTTGTGAAACGGAAAACTCTGAGTTCCCTTCATTTCAGGGTTAACAGACTCAGAGTTTTGACAAAACCTGCTTCGTGAAACGGACCCCTGTAGGCGTGTTTACCTGTTGTGTGTAGCTGTAGGTGTTCATGTCGGGTCTCTCTGGAGAAGCAGCTGAGCCTCCGTCCTGTTCATCCTTTCAGAAATAAAGATAGCATTTACGCTTCTTTCTGTGGAAGTGACAGTAAGATCTACGACACGATGGAACCATGAAGTCCAGTTTCAGTGCTGACAGGTAGGTCAGCTGACAGTGTGTGAACAGGTGTGCTACCTGATTGGTGGAGGGCTCAGCAGCACTGTAAACACCTGACGTCTGGTAGCTCTGATCTGAAAAGAGGTGAATGTACCGTCACTAATGTCTGCGTCATGACTGCTCTGATGATCAACAGCGTGATGCTGGGCAGCAGGAACTTTTAAGGAACATTTATAGGATCGACCCTCTCATGGTTCCTTTCTGTCCACTTTCATTTTAGCATTCAACTGGTTCAACATGAACTCGGAGACCAGAGCAACACTTACAGGATGTAGCTGTGTTCTATGTAGGACACAGAACAACAGGTTTGTTCTGTTAGAAATAACAAAGGTGCTAACACTTTTTTTTAGTTCTTTCAAGAACGTTTTCAGTCAGAGGAACCGACCCTGGAGGAGGAACTCTGATCTCCCTGAAAGCATTCCTGATGGAGGTTCTTGCAGTGGAAAGCAGGAGAACATGACTCACCCTGGGTGCTGTAGAGGAACTCCTCGCTGTACTCCGCTGCCACAGACAGACACGAGTCACATCAGAGGTTCTAAAAGCATCTGCAGGAACATGTCTGATGGAACTGAACAACACTGAACATGATCTATCGTATGAATATGAACAAACACGAACAGGATGCTGTACTGAGATCTATTTCTGTGGAGTAAACTCTGGTGGGGTTTCTGTAATATTTACTGATCTGAGGATGCTGGTAATTAAATATTAATGGTGTTTCCTTCAAGGTTGTAGTGTATTTATGGAATGAGTTAAAAGAATACTGTTGGATTTTCTCCATCTGTTGGAGCTTGTGGAGCCACTTTACATCCTACCCTCTAACTCTACATCTACCCTCTAACTCTACATCTACCCTCTAACTCTACATCTACCCTCTAACTCTACATCTACCCTCTAAC
>NW_007579424.1:40931-43006 GCF_000690725.1 Stegastes partitus | reverse complement strand
GAGCTTTACAAGGTTCCACCTACAGAACATTCAGAAACAGCCTGGAGGCACAAATGTAGGTTTTTATCAGTTAATTGCAGAATATTAATATTCAGATATCAAGCATTTTAATAGCTTGAATGTAAAGTGTGTTAACTAGAAAATGTTATCAGAGTATGACTCCGTATCTGCTGATTTTAAATATTAAAGGACCAGAGGAGATCAGAGGAGATAAAACTGCGATGGGACATCTATATTTTCTAACGTTCTGTATGTTTGCAGACTTGCAGTGACTCCCTGTTTAGGATCTTTAGGAAAATGTATTTCTCAGGCGTCTGTTTGTGTTAAAAAAAAAACTGACCAGTTAATCTTAAGCTCTTCTAACCTTGGTCCTCCACGGTGCTCGTGTCCTCCTGGTCCTCCTCCGATGAGCATACGGGGGTGTTTCCAGGTGGAGGTGCTGGTGGGAGGGGCCCCGAGCCTCGCTGAACTCTGTAGGAGGAGCCAGCAGGAGGGGGCGGGGCTACCATGGTAGGGGGAGGAGCTACAGCAGGGCCCTGCAAAGGAATCAGAAAACACGTCATCAAACAGACGTTCAAAGTGATTGATCGCTGATTGATGAAATCACCCAGATCCTCCGTCCTGCATCTGAAGGCTCAGATCACACCTGACACCGATTCCAGTCCACCACCCTGCATCTGCATCCGCCTCCCTTCATTAGAAACTTAGATCTGATCGCGGTGAGACCTCGTCAGTGCCTCAGAGCATGATGACAGTTTGTGAAGCAGCGATTCAAACCTTCCACCACCAGGACCAGCAACCACAGACTTCCTGTTTTTCTTGAACCTGCTGCTTCCCAACCCCTCTGTCTGGCTGACATCCCGTCTTCGTTTCTCACCGGCAGCGGAGGAAAGACGCCGTCATTGGCGTCATCCAGCTGGTAGTAGGTGATGGCTGTGTCCAGGTCTGCCGGTTCCTCCACCGCCTCGGCCGGGAAACCGAACTGGACCTCTTTGTTCAGAGCCAGCTGACGCCGACTGCGACTGAACAGAAACAGAGAAGGAATGAAATAAAAACAGATTTCAGCGGATTCTGCTGCCTGAAGCATCGTGTTGAGACGTTTTCTAAACTCAGAACAGTTTGAACGTCCTTCAGGCTCACATACATTCACCTCAACGGAAGCTTCTGTTAACTGGACTGATTTTAAAACACGATAGAATTTTATCTTTAGGACACAAATCACTAAAAAGACTCCATTGATCAGCCAGAAACAGAAAGAATCATCAGACGGTCCTCGAACTAATCATCTGTGACCCTAACTCTGCTCTGGTGGAAAAGTTTCTAAATCCAAGAAAACATTTTTTTATATTTCATCAAAATCGCTTTATGCTACACGTCTCATTTAAAAGTTCGCCGTTTAGAGACAAAGCTAAGGCAAGAAACGCAGAAGGCAACAAGACAATTAGGATGAAGTAAAAACAAGAAAACAACATGCTGAAATGCAAAATGACAGCATTAGTATGAGACAAAGACAATACAAGTAAAAGTGATGAACGCATGAAAACGCTTCAGGTGTTATTTGCGTTACAAACGGAGCCAACTAGTTTAGAAACGAAGCTGAAGACCCGACATAGAAAACACACATTCACTAAGTTCATTATTCAAGGAAGAACTACATATATGTGATTTAAACCAACTTTTGTGTTTATTATGACGTCACCTGTCCAGATACCTGCGATCCTGTGAACATGTCATGTTTCTGTTAAACTGCCTAAATTACAGCTGGAGGTCTGAACCTTCGTCTCATCTGGAGTCTTCATTTAGATCCTCTGAGGTGATGAGCAGCAGCAGCAGTCAGCCGAGTGTCGGTGCAACAACACGACGTCAGACAGTAAACAGCTGTTGGTTTGCTTGTTTGTTTGTTTACCGGGACCTGAAGGCGTAGTTCTCGTAGTCGTGGTAATATCGCCTGCCAGGATGGTAATAGGTCAGCTGGGGTCCAATCAGGTGACGGTTCAGGAAGCGGGTGGAGCTTCTGACCAGAATCCATGACGACAGGTACACACACACACACACACACACACACACACACACAC